>NC_072733.1:210027325-210327325 GCF_026930045.1 Uloborus diversus | reverse complement strand
CTTTGTTTCGGCTCCAAAAAAAATTCTTTGGAAACAATCGGTTTAGTGATAGCCATCTTGTCAGTCACCTGCCTGCGTTCGGGAATAATCCACCGGTTAAACCGCGTGGTTAGACCGGGTGTAATTATGACGTAGCTAGAATTTTTCTAGTGGGACGGTAGAACAGCTGTGTTTCCGAACGCTCGTGGTTACTGCGCGGTAGTTGTAATCAGCAGCAAACGACTCTCCAATCAAAGCGTAATTTTTGTGTTGTGAACAAGTGCATTAGGATCAAAACATGAAACATGACAGGATTGGCCAATACAGTGGTGGTCAAAATTATAAGGACAAAAGAAAAATCCCTAAAATCCTGACTGCGTTTCGAAAGTTATGCAAATTTTATGACTGGAAACTAATGATAAAAGAAACATTTTAACTTCTTTTATTGGAAATACATTAGAATTTTGTATTCATAGAATTAAGTTTGAATTTAGATATCCTCGTAATATGGACAGAATTATAAGGACAATTAGATTTGTGTGTTCTAAAAACCAAAACTTGCTTGTTTTTTGATCTGCAATATAAATTTAGCAATATAAATGCTCAATAAGCGATTGGGGACGTCAAAATCAATTTCTCAGTCATGCCGTTAGGTACTAAACTCAAAGGATTTGAGAAAAGGAAAGTGCTTAATTAAAACTTCACGACTTACTGTACGTCAAATAACAACAAATCTGAAAAGTTAGAGTTGCTCATTTAGAGTTTTGTCAAAACACTCGGCAAATAAGGACCACAAAGACGAACAGGTAGGAAATCTTCTGTTTCTGTGCGCGTGAAACACATGATAATTAGACAAGCTTGCTCCAAAAAACAAACATAATGAGATATTAAATGGGAATTTAAATTTCAATGCTGTTCTCGAACGATTCAACATGTTTTGCAAAAAGAGAAAAGTTTCATGATGTGAAACTAAGGTCACGACTGACTCTTAAAAAAGGTTCATAAGGGTTGAGCGTGCCAAAATTGAGTTATGGATAAAAAGTGGGATAATGTAATCTTTTCTGATGAGAAAAAGTTTAATTAAGATATACTAGATGTTTTTTTTTTTTTTTTTGCTGCTTCAGGTACATTCTCTGTAAAGGAAAAAACAAATCTCAAAGCATACATTTGGAAGTGGGACAATAATGATCTGAGGAAGTTTCGCAACGGACGGAAACACTAGCAATATGTTTGGGGAAGGGCCGAATGAATTCTGAGAGTAATGTTGGTGTATTGAATAATATTTTTTTGAATAAAAACCACCGTTAGCTATGAGTTTAAACAATCTTTTCTAGCATAATAATCCCTAATTACATGTTTCTCATACCTCAAAATGATTTTTTTTGTGCTTATTTCATGAAAAAACTGTACTGACCGGACAAAAGGTTCGATATAAGTTTAATCGAATCTTTGTGAGGCATTCTGGAAACTGAAGTATGAAAAAAATGGTATTCAATATCGAAACAAACAAGAACTCATTTTCTCCGCATAAAAATTCATGATAAAAATTTCCAAGAACGTTCTTCATTTTCCATGACATCAAGACTGCTGAAAGTGACTGAAAAAAGAGGGGTATTATTGATTAATGGGGGTTTTAAGGCCAAAACTCTAGTTGTCCTTATAATTTTGTCCAATTTTAACAATGACATTTTTTTTATTAATCACGAAAAAACATTTTTATTTTGTATATTCAAATATTCTGCATTCCACAATGATTCCTAACACAAAAAGACATTTTGTGTAAGAATTTCACTGAATTATTTAAGAAATATTTTTTTACTCGACTGCGTGTGCGCGACACAAAGGAGGGTAATGTATATATCAGTGTATGTATGTATGTCTGTTCCTATGTGGCGTTCAAGGGGCTAAACGACTTGGTCAATTTTGGTAATTCTTACCTCAATCGATTTGTCTTAACCTTGGGAGTGTTAAACACATGACAGTGATCAAAATTCACCATATCAACAACCTGTTGCCATATTTTGTCAGTTCGGGATCGGCGCACGTTTGGTGTTGCACACTGTGTCGCACGCTACCTGCGTGCGACAAATGTAGGTAGTTTTCGCTGCCTGAATTTTTTTTGTTTACTAAGTCTACTAATTGGGATCTCAGCGGCTGAGTGGTCTAAGCGATTGCTTATCTCACTTGAGGCGGTGGGTCAAGACACCCTGCTCCGGATGTACTTTCCCCTCTTTCTGATGTAAGTTCCCCTCTTTCGTGTGTTCTTTATTTGTATTCTGTACTGTAATAAAAAGTATATTATGCGTAACGAAGTCAAGACACTCAGATTGTAGTCCTCATCAAAATAAACCCGTGCAATAAGCAGCAAAATATCATTCAAATTTTACGGGGTTCATTGAATCAGAAAGAAATGGGTCCCGACTGTTGATCCTTCTATTCTGCTTTTGAATTTATGATTTGTCTTATCTGTGTACGGTTATAAAACTATTTCAACGCTGTAGTTATTCAGTAGTACTTAATAACATTCTAAACTACTGGACTTATACATTTTTCTTTTTAGTTTTTTTGGTTTTTAAGCAGTCGGGTTTTTTGTTTTTATTTAATAATTTTTTTTTACTGTGCAATTTTCTGTTTGTCCTTTTAATTCTAACCACCACTGTTCATACTTTATTATTTCGCTAACCACGTCGAGGCAGCGGTGGGACTGGTTGCAACCGGGTCACCGCAAGCGTTTGCGTTTACGCGTTTACGAACGCTTGCGGTGGCACCGCGGCGACCGATCCTTGTTTCCGATACCCCAGGGGTGCATTCGGAAACAAGGATCGGTCGCCTCGGTGCAACCGCAAGCGTTTCCGAACGCTTGCGGTGGAACCGGTGACGTCACTTAACCGCGTTCGGAAACGCTGCGGTTGTTTTTTGGCGGTCGACTTGGTAGCAACCTGTGGCACCGCTGTCTGGAAGCGGTTAGCGAGATCACAAACGTCACAAAGTCTGTGTTGGCCAATCCGGTCGTGTTTCATGTTTTGATCGTAACGCACGTGACTTGCCTATTATGAAAGTTACGCTTTGATTGGAGTGTCGTTTGCTGCTGAACTAGAACTACCGCGGTTTAACCACGTGCGTTCGGAAACACAGCTGTTCTACCGGAATTCCTAGAGAAATTCCAAATACGTCATAACCACACCGGGCTAACCACGCGGTGTAACCGGTGGATTGTTTCCGAACGCAGCCCTGGTGAAAATCTAGTTTCTATTTCTATTTCTATTTAAGAGTCACAACTGACTACAACTGTATTTATGTCGAAGTCTGCATACTAGTGCCTTGCCTCCATTATTTTATATACCGATAGATGGCAGCACCATCACCGGATCGAACAGTTAATGAGAATTTAGAACTAGTCCAAGAGCTAATAGCTACCTGGTACTAGCACCCCCAGAGGTATCGTTTCACTTGGAGGACATTGAGACCACGAGCATATTTAACGTCGCCCAGTCCCCTTTAATGACGACGGTGGGTCTTCGACCAGCGGGGATCGAACCCGAGCCCCTCCGGCCCCGAGTCCAATGCCCTACCGATCAGGCTACCACGGCCCTAAAATCTAGTTTTGCAGAGAAAGATTTGTTTTTAAACTTTGGTTTATACTTCTTCTACTATGTGTTTGATTAAAAGATGTCTTTAGTGTGGATTGTTGGAGGCAAAGCCACTATTATAGGTGAAGCAAATGCCTCATATTGAACTAAATGAAATGAAAGATGTCTTAGTCAGCTGAAAATAAAACCAGGTAAGAAAAGTTCCATTTCTTTTATGATATAAGTCAAGAACTTGAAGTGGGTGTTAGGCTTAGTGAAATGTTATTGATAGTTTTTACTACAAAGTAATTTTTTACACGGTAGCTTTTGTACGCTTTTATTTAAGTGAAATATTTTGCACCAAATAGGATAATTTACTGTAAATTGACAGAATGTTCATAATAAAAAGGGAGAAAGTTCAGAATTGCTTTTTGACTACACTGGGTTGTTCGCGTTTCAGTCTGATTTTATCTATTTACATAAACTTTGCGATGTGGCTCCAGTAAACGAAGAAAAATTTAATATTCGCTTTAGTTTACATTTTCAGATAGATTTCTAGTAATGAAAATGTTTTAAAAATAAAGCTATAAATAAAAATTCACTTTATATCAGCAATTACTAACAAATATTAAACGCACAGGTGTGTATGAGTGATACAAAGTGCACTTGCAAACAAATATAATTTCTTCGCGTTAAATGGAAGTGCCATGAAATTAAACAGTAATACGTTTTATAAGCATTTTATAAGCATGAAATTTCTAAGTTTAACTATAGTTTGTAATGGAGTGTAAATTTTTGTAATTGTTAACAATTATCAACACTCACCCAGTATCAGAATAATATTTACTCACATGCTTATATATATACAACAGCCATAACGAAGAAAAAAATGACCTTTCTGTTCATTAGAAATCGAAAAATATTGATACTGCAAATTTTATAATTAATTTTTTAAACAAATGTTCCACATAGAACTTTCAAAATTAAAGGAAAACTTCCCGAAATTCTGTTTTGCGAATTGATAAAAATAGAAAGTAATTAAAATTAATAAAAAGTTATTAATCAATGCTAATTTCTTATTCGAAAGTCATTTAATATTTATATGAGTAAAACTTTATATATCGTGAAAACGGAAGAACTTTTATGTGCAAACAGTTTGAACCAAAAGATTGTCAAACTTGATTCTGATAAATTTTCTTCCGTGAATACAACGAAAATGGACTCAGACAGTTCGAATAAAGCTTCACAATTCGGATATTTTTCATCTTTGCCGAATTTCTTCAGCATAGATTGGAAACTTTTCTGTCCTTTTTCCCGCAAGGGTTGGGAAAAAAAAAGATATATCGACATTTTTATGGACAGCAAGAACTAAATTTCAGAACTTTCTTTGCAGTTTGAAAAACGTTTTGAAAAAATATATCGAATTTATTTACCCACTTTCGAAGACTTTATTTAGAAACATTATTTTTTGTAGATCCCAAAACTCTGAAAACGAAAAAAAAGGGGGAATAAATACGCTTTAAAAATATATTCTTTAAATGCTGTTCTGTTTAAAGAATTCTCTGACGGCTAAGCAACTTCCCACTTATTTCGTATTTTTTCGTCTTATCGTTTCATTTCGTCCGTGTTTTTTTCAGTTATTTTAATTAAATAAGAATAATTTATCTGTAAAATCTTCTTCCAAATGCTTCGTGTCAATGATTCTTGGTTTTATCTTCCTCGTAATCCTTAAAATAATGATAAAAAAAACCATCAATCTACTTTAATTTTAAAAACTTAGGAAATTATTTAAATTTGAGCTACATAATTAAGAAAACATGCATACAATTCCTTTATCCTAACAAATTTTAGTTTCAAAAGAAAATAAAAAAGAGAGAAAAAAAAAAGAAATAAACTTAAAGAAGTTAATGTCAAGTGCACCAACTTTGTGCCACTTTTTGATGATTTTTAAGAACATCTTCCATATTATTTGATGTAACGGGATGGAAATTTTACCCAATGTACTATCCACACATCTCAGACATGTGATGCCGTGCCTGAAAAAAAAGGGGGGGGGGGTGGAAGAATGTTAGTTTGGTACAAAGTTGTAGACATAAGTGTCTCAACTTTGTATAACATCACCCTTTTCTCATTAGAAAGATATTTTAAGCTGATCCTGTCATAATGTTGTCGCACTCAGTTATTCAAGATTGAAATCTGAATTTGAAAAAAAATTTTGTATTTACTTTGTTTTTTTGTTCTAGTTTTTGATGTACTAAAAAGAAGTTTCTAGGGTATCGATATACCTTTTCCTTTAAACTTGGAGCATAAATGTCAAAAGTTCACCAAGCTTCAAAGGGTACATATTTTAACACTTTTAACCACAGTTTTTTAAAAATTGTGGATATATTTTAAAGGAACTTTTATTTGCTTTTAACATTTTCAGTTCAACCAGAAAAGGTGTCAGTCGAAGACATTGACGAATTCTTAAAAAAACAAAAACAAGTAAAAATAACATTTCTATCTTCATGACTTATCATTAGGTAGAAATAAATGCTTCTACTTTTTCGAGGTGATTCCATCGGTCTTTCAATTTGTTTTTTGTAAAATTTCGGTAGAGTATCCCTCCATCTTTCTCCTACTTCTTTTCCTGATGTTTGTAGAAGGCCAAACAAAATTTATCAGAAGTATAAAGCTGTATGTTACGGAAAAGCATCCGACAATATTGAAATAATACAGTTTCAGTTTTGAAAATGGGCGGCACAAAGATCAATTTAGCTAAACAACGTGTGTAATCGCCAGTTCGGGTTATTAACCTTGGATAACACAGAAATATGACAACTTTTCAAGAATTTAAAATAAGTTTAATGAGTTGTTTCAGGCGAGTCTCTCTCGATGCAACGTGAACCAACGCATTCATTCAAATTTTTGTTATCACAAAAGGTTAGAATGGAGGGGAAAATGAAGAATTTGTCATTTTTGCCATTCTTTGACTGATATCAGCATCTGTCAAATAGGGGAATATTCGGCCAAGTGAAATAGGGTGGCAAAGTGAAAAAATACTTTTACCCCACTTTCCCTACATGCTGAAAAACCAGCAGACATCACTTTCTACTAGCTAGCGCTAAAAAAAAAAAAAAAAAAAAAAAAAATCAACTTTCACTTCGACAATAACTAAATCAAACAGATGCTGCGGCACTAAGTTGACAACCTTGATGGTAAATTATTTATTTCAAACCGATTTGAAAACATTGATTTAGCCGCATTATTGTTTTTTATTCAACGGACTTGTTATAAATTCTTAGCGCGGGTATTGCTAGTTTCTTATGTATCCGATAGATGAACATGTTTTTAGTTAGTTTTACCTCTATGTTAAAAACGGAAAGAAATAGGCATTTAGTATTACGGGGGTGTTTCGCTATTTTACCTTGGTTCGCATTTCCAGCGAGAAAAAAATTCTAATTTCTGCTGTAGTATTAGATAATTTTAACAAAAGAAAGCCTAAATCACTAAAGTTGAAGAGACATATTGAATTGTTTACAGAAAAAAAATGAACTATTTTTTTGAGCAATCACGATTGCTTATTGCTTTCATTTGACTGTTTTGGCGTCCTATCATTTTATTTTCATACCAGCACCCTCTGCACCACCACCGTCGACCGGCCGCCTTACGATGCTGCTCCTCTTGCGAAAACAGTGTCCAGGTTGCGTCCATATCCTACACACACACGCATACATACACACACCTACACACACATGCACACACACTCATGCCTGCACAGACACAAATGCACACGCATACACACACTCATGACTGCACACAAACACAAATACACGCGAATACACACTCACACCTACAGACATTAATGCCTGCATACAGACACAAACACACACGCATGCATACAAATTCCTATACACACATACCCACACACTCCTGCCTGGCCACAAACACACACCCCTACATACACACACACTCGTGATTGCGAAAAACATAATTTGAATTCAAAAAGCCAAAATTCAAATTAATTTAGCTTTTTTTTTTTTTTTGAATCGTTATCTTTAAGATGCGATATTCTCAAATACCAGACTGTAAATCAAGTATTTCTAACATTTATTTCAAAATTAATCATGCTCAGATTGATTTCGATAACACTCACTATGCCATTGCTTCCACGTAGCTTTAAATGTGGAATGAGCAATCTTTATTTGACATTTCCGTTTCACTTGAGGAATTTCGAGTGCTCTTACAATTTTTTTAAGTGACAAATTGCCTGATTCCTACAAAAGTTGAGATATTTATAATCGTATTGATTCAACACTTTCCAATGCTAAAGTAATATTTTACTCATATTTTTTGGACAATGGTTGTAGTTAGTTTCTGGATTTTTTCGGAAACTTAATAAATTTCTGCATAAAATCTGATTTTTCAGAATTTGCAAAGCAGGAAAACTTTTCGTTTGCTTTTTGCACGATAATTGAGAATACAATTTTCAAATTTTGACTACTGCCTATTTTCTGAGAAAATTTCGCAATCTAGTTGGTATTTATATGTTTTGAATAATTTGTGTTGCAATTGAAAGTATTACTGATTTTTACAATCGGATTGCTTTTTATCTTCCCGATTTCGAGTCAAAATGAGTAACACGAGAGCTCACGCGAAAGAATTTTTTTTAACTACCTAGTTCCTTCAAATTCAAGCACCATAATATTCAATGGATCTAATCATTTACTCCAATTAGGTACGTGCCTGGTTTAATATTTGAATGATTGTAGGTTGCTTTTCAACAATTATTTTTTTTCATTATAAAAATGATGAATATAGTCCAGAGAATGAATCACTTGTGTTTTCAGTTCGTTTACATTTTCAGAGAGTGCACTAGTTGACGTCGACTTTGCAAATACAGTGTATAAAATTTACGGAAGAACTTTCATGTAACAAACCTTCTTTGGGGTTTCCTTGCAATAGGAAATGATCAGGTTATTGAATGGGAAAACGTATGTTGTTCTCCGTGGTCTGTTTAGTATATTGCACAAAGCAGATTCGTTTTTTGGCTGTAGTAAGAAGTTGTTGTTTTCAACATACAATTTTTTTCCGCCCCCCCCCCCCCCCAGTCATTTGATGAACCAAATTAAAATGAAAATTTAACCAACCAACCGAGCACTCGCTTGATGAGAAAACCACTCACACTTCGTATTAAGCCTTGGTTTCCTAGGAGCGAACACGCCGATCGTCGGCGTCGCTCCTCGCCGTATGGAAAACTTGATTTTTCTGCGCATGCGCGCCCGAGCTAAATCGACGCCGTGAATGGTCACGCCGGACTCCACTTTACTTTGATTTCAGCGTCACAGCGAGGAGCGACGTCGAAGATCGGCGATTCGCTCCTAGGAAACCAGGGCTTTTAGCAACTTTCCTACCCGTGGTCGATTTCAAAAGTTAAGATTTTTTTTTCATTCGTGATAAAAACATACTATTTTAGGACTCGATTTGCGAATTTCGACCGCCATGCGTGCATGAAGATTTATCGGAATGTAATGTAATTTTACATCATAGTATTTCATCCATTTGGGTACCCGTTTTCAACCTGCCCGATTTGAAAAAACAAAACAAGTTGATGCATTTGTAAAGAAGAAGAAACGCATTTTTGGGCTCAACTTGCGAACTTTGACCGCCTTGCTAGAGAGCGATTTTATCTGACTCACTTGAAATTTCACATGTAACTGCTTACTGCTAGTGGACAACTTTTCTCACCCTGGCCGATTTGAAAAAATAAAACAAGTTGATGCATTTGTAAAGAAGAAGAAACGCATTTTTGGGCTCAACTTGCGAACTTTGACCGCCTTGCTAGAGAGCGATTTTATCTGACTCACTTGAAATTTCACATGTAACTGCTTACTGCTAGTGGACAACTTTTCTCACCCTGGCCGATTTGAAAAAATAAAACAAGTTGATGCATTTGTAAAGAAGAAGAAACGCATTTTTGGGCTCAACTTGCGAACTTTGACCGCCTTGCTGGAGAGCGATTTTATCTGACTCACTCGAAATTTCACATGTAACTGCTTACTGCTAGTGGACAACTTTTCTCACCCTGGCCGATTTGAAAAAATAAAACAAGTTGATGCATTTGTAAAGAAGAAGAAACGCATTTTTGGGCTCAACTTGCGAACTTTGACCGCCTTGCTGGAGAGCGATTTTATCTGACTCACTTGAAATTTCACATGTAACTGCTTACTGCTAGTGGACAACTTTTCTCACCCTGGCCGATTTGGAATTCCAAAAAAAAAAAAAAAAAAATTGATCTACCCTAATTATTCTAAGATAATGCATATTTAAATTCGCCAAAGTATTGAAATATAGAAAATCTTCGAAATTTTGGTTTTATCAAGAGTACGTTCTGACCTCATGGGGGGGGGGGGGGGGGGGAGGCTGTAGCACCTTTAGCCTTTGAACGAAGCAAAATATATTTGACTGGTTTAATTTGAAATCAATGACTTTCAAGTTAAAAAAAACCCTGATCGCAGATTGCAACTATTTCCTATAAGCTTTTCCCTTCTATTGCAGATCACAACTTAATCTGTTATAAGTTTTGGCCAAATGGGAGAATAGGGCAACAGTCCCCTAGTCCCCCTCCCCCCTTCTTTCATTATTATGGCTCTGAATATAGTTGTTTATTTAAATGCATATTTAAATTCTAAAATGTATTGCAATATTAAAAATTTCTGAAAATTCGGTTTTATCTAGTGTAAGTTCAGACCTCATGGTCGGGGGGGGGGAGGCTATAGCCCCCTTAGCCAATGAAAATAGTTCACGTAAAGCATCATTAAAATCAATGTCCATAATTAATAACATAATTTTTATTCTTGATATTCTAAATTGTATTTGCTTTACATTATTCTCAAACGTTTACTTTATAGTGGAGAATGTTGGAGGTACAATCGGACACAGTTCCCACTGTACTCCCCCCCCCCCAAATCAACGGGTACCGCTGAACCACCAAAGCAGTATTTATAAATCAAGCGTATAAAGTTGCAAAAAATGTATTAATGAAATCAGAAACACTACACGCATTCAGTTACAGCTTTAAATAAATGCATTGATATGGGTTATTGACCTATAATTTTTACCTGAAGCTCAAGAATAAATCCTCCACGATTTAGATAACAGTGACATCAAAAAAAAAAAAACGAGCTGATGTGTGCATCACATGACTTCCTTTTACTCCAATTTAATGTCATTTTTTCATTATTGACAATTTTAATGTGATTCAATAGTTTACTCTCTAAATATCACCAACAGTAGCCAAATCAAAACCAGATTAAAAAAAAAACGCCAAATTTGTCGCCAAGTTGACGACAAAACTTGACGACCAAAAGACTGGTGATATATCGCCAAGTGTCCGCCAAATTATAACACCACTTGAATTTACATCGAAACTAACAATGATTTCCCTCCAAAAAGGAGCAAAAGACCCCCTTAGGAACATCCGAATACCACCAAAATAGAAGGTCCACAACTAGACCCCACTAGGAGTCCACGTACCAAATTTCAACTTTCTAGGACGAATGGTTTTTCAGTTATGCGAGATACATACGCACATACATACGTGCATACAGATGTCACGAGTCGTAATTAACTCGGGGATCATCAAAATAGATATTTTGGGTGTCTGTACGTTCCTAAGCATATATCCACGTGTGGTCGAGTCGAAAAAAAACCCCGTTTTTGTTTTCTAATTAAATAAACACGTACGTCGTTCAGGGCAAACCAAACCGAGAAGATCTTACAATCATTCGGGCCCTGAAGGATGGCGCTTACCATTCGGGGATGAGCAAAATAGAAATTAAGGCCGATTTTTGAGTGAAATTTTTTTCGCGAATACAATACTTCCTTTCTTGTAAAAAGGAAATAAAAAAAGTGCTGCCACTTCCTTTCGAGATGAAAGGTAGTAGGGGCTAGTCCCCACAGTTTCTAAACAGGTTGACTAAAATATGGCATACTGTTTTAATTTTTATTATTTTGAATCATGGGAAAAATTCCATTTGTCCCACAATGCCCCCTAGCCCTTAAGAACAAAAGAACATACCTCTTGCTAATTGAAGTTTATTTCTACTTGAAATGAACGAACGGTTTAGTAAAAATGTCTCTTTTAAATAATAAAAAAGAAAGAAAAAAAAACCCAACTGTTTAAAAGTGCTTCCGCTAAAAATATCAAAAGATTTCTTTTCTATGATTCAGTGCTTGACAGTCTTCTTTGAGAGTTAGATTGTTCTAAATAACGAAAGTGCATGATCGATCTCGAGGCAGACCGAACTCATCTCATTTCTCACAATCTGAAAGAGTATTGGGTATCTTTTGGTATGAAAGCAGCATAAAACTGATGAAGAAATGGGAAAAGTTCAATCGTTAGTTTTTGTAAGTTTCCATTAATCACGTCGGCTACCTATTTGAAATCAATATTCTCCCCAGAAGTAAGGATTTACACTTTCGTAAATGCTAAAACACTTGGAAGTGAAAGTTGCCATAGTCGGATTGATCTCTATGCCAGTGAAAAGTGTGAAGATTAATTTCTCCCTTTTTTGAAGCAAACTTTCAAATTTAGCAGGCTGAGTACAGTACAACCTTGATATCTCGAATCTCTCGGGACGGGAAAATTTTTCGAGATATCGAGTTTTCGAGTTATGAAGGTTTTTAAAAAACTACACTAGTAACTCTCACATTTACACACACGTACGCTATATGCATTTATATATGTACTATGCGACCACTTCGAATTACAATCAGTAGTCTTCAATATTTCACTAGATTTGAAATTTTTTAACTGTCGAAAGTGCACAGGATGATATTTTGAAATGAACAACAATTTGAACTTGGTTTCTTCACCTAAAAATTTAAAAATTCTAATTTTATCTTTAACCAGTAATCTCACGTTCAAAAACTTCTCAACAGCCACTTTGTAGGAGTTAAAAAAGCTGAATGATGAAAATGGGGAACGCATTTTTCGTTTTCAATTGAATACTGACGGACGAAAAATCGAACCCTTTTCCTCAAAGTGGACAACATGTTCGAGAGAAATGCCCAAAGATTCTAAACTCGGGGAAAACACAGCACCTCCTTCATACCAACACTCCCCTATCATCTTGCCCCAATCCCCTATTCACAAAATTTCCAAGAAAAGGGATGAAAAAAGTTAAAAGCAATTGTCTCTGGAACTGGATTTACTACAAAAATTGCCAAAGCAAAACGACAATTGAAAATTGCTACTGTGCAAAAATTTCGACATATCAAAGGCTTTGAAAAATAAATTTCGAGATAACTATGGAAAATACATAGGGGTTTTTATAGAAAATGCTGGGGAAAATTTTTATTTCGAGACATCAAGGGTTTTGAGATAAGGAGGTTCGAGAAATCAAGGTTTGACTGTATATCTTTTAAAGGTGCTAGTTACGACTTTTTAGAAATCTGATCTGCGGTTCAATATCTGTGTATAGGAAATTAAAACTAAGGTAGACCAATCATGGAATTAAGTAGTTCATAATTTGCTTTAAAAATAAGATTTAAATTTTTTTTATAGATGAATTGTCGATAGCAGCTTTCTTCTATAAAATTTCAAAACAAAAATAACTGGAAAAATTTGAGTACTGGTACTTTTCATGTCTCTAAGCAGACTTTTGCATTGAAACGAGTTGATGTGTGCATCACATGACTTCCTTTTGCTCCAATTTAATGTCATTTTCTCATTATTGGCAGTTTTAATATGATTCAATAATTTTTTTTCTAAATATCACCAACAGTGGCCAAATTGAAACCAGATTTGAAAATTAAAAAAAAATTTAAAAAATTGCCAAATTTGTCGCCAAGTTGGCGACAAGACTTGGCGACCAAAAGACTGGAGATGTATCGCCAAGTGTCCGCCAAATTATAACACCACTTGAGATTACATCGAAATTAACAATGATTTTCCCCCTAAAAAGGAGCAAAAGACCCCCTTTGGAGCATCTGAATGCAACCAAAAAAGAAGGTGCACAGCTAGATACCACTAGGAGTCTACGTACCAAATTTCAACTTTCTAGGATATTCCGTTCTTGAGTTATGCGACACACATACATACAGACGTCACGAGAAAACTCGTAGTAATTAACGCGGGGATCGTCAAAATGGATATTTCGGATGTCTGTACGTTCCTAGGCATACATCCACGTGAGGTCGGGTTGAAAAAAAAAAAAACTCAACATTCATTTCGGGGAGAGCAAAATGGAAATTAAGGCCGATTTTTGGGTGAAATTTTTTTTGCGAATACAATACTTCCTTTTTTGTAAAAGGAAGTAAAAAGGGTTTATCGTAACCTCAAAACACGTGTCAGAAATTTATTGCAGTTTTTTCCTTTCAACGTTGTATTTTATGTTAGAATGTAAAGATAGTTTCTTACATGTTGGCAAGTGCTCGGACTCTTCGACATGAATTGAACTCATAACTAATACAAACCCTTCATAATGACCGTGCACATTCTTCAAGATTCTAATCTGATGAAATATACTGAATAATTAGGAAACCATATATGATGAATAATTAGGAAAAAAGCCAGGAATGATAAATTTAGCATAAAGTTGCTAAAATTCTACTCATGTTCATGCTTTTACTGACTGACAATTTAAAAAATACTAAGGCTTAGTCGTTGCTCAGTACTCTTCGGTATTTTGTGAAAGGGGAAAAAATAATGATAGATATTTATGTATATTTTTCAACTTAATTCTTAAGTCAGTTTAGGCTTTTTAAATAGAATTTTCATTTAGTGTTACTGTAACGTATTTAAAAAAGCCGAGATACTGTATGATTGCTTGACATAGTAAAAAACTTTCGGTTATTTTCAGGTACATGAAAAAAAATGGTTTAAATAACTATGTAAAGAATAATTTTTTTGAAACATAATACGGTTGATTTTTTTCCCCTATATTAATTTTTCGTAAAATTGAATTAATATTTTTACCCCCTAAACATTTTTATTATTAGTTTGCTTCACTGCTATTGATCTGTACAATGGTAGTTTAGATGTAAAACGAATTTAAAACAAAAAAATTAATTTGAATTTTGACATCTTGAATTCAAATTATGTTTTTCGCGATCACGAGTGTGTGTATGTAGGCGTGTGTGTTTGTGTGTGGCGGGTATGTGTGTTTGTGTGTAGGGTGTATGTGTGTGTAGGCATGTGTTTTTGTGTCTGTGTGCTGGCATAAGTGTGTGGGTAGTTGTGTATATGAATATGTGTGTGGGGGGGGGGGTGTATGTGTGTGTGTAGGCATATGTGTTTGTGTCTGTGTGCAGGCATGAATGTGTGGGTAGTTATGGGTATGTGTCTGTGTGTGTCTTTGTGTGCGCGAGTGTGTATGTGTAGTTGTGTATATCAGTGGCGGATCCAGCCGATTGTTTTGGGAGGGGCCATCCGAAATTTTTGAACAAGCTCCGAACTCCCCATGAAATTTTATTAAAATGAAGTTTTAAAAACTCAATTTTCGGAGTATCGAGACATTAAGTGAAGGTGTGGATTTAGGAATCTCCTTCGAAAATGTTTCAAAATTTAAATTTCCGAGTATTTTTTGAAAATTAGGAAACTATTTTTGATGATGTACGGAGAAAGGTCAGGTTTCAGGCGCTGGCCCCAAAATGCTTTTTGAAAATAAAACTTAGAAACCAAAATATTCTGTTATTATACATTGAGAAGTTAGAATAGGAGGGGTGCTCTTCTCTAGCTCTTAAGCTGTCTAGCCTAAAAATGCACCTTTAGGTAATGTTTGCTTACATTAAAGGAAATGTGAAGGTGCTTAGAATCCTTCCTTCCTGGAAATATTTTGCCTTCGAGGCTCTAAAAATTCGATTTTTAACTATATTTATACATATTTTAGAAAGGGATGGAAGATTCGTTAATTCCTCCAAAAACCTCCTTTTAAAGCTATCATCACGATATAAACTAGGGAGGGAGGGGGTCCTATCAAAAATCGTTTGTAATTGAAGTCCAAAAAATTTCATTTAAGTTGCTTTTAAGCAAGTTAAGTGGTAAGGGCTGGATAAGCTAGTTTCCGTTGACATGTTTTCCAAATAAAAGACTTAAAATGCAATTTTTTTGTTACATGTCAAGGCATTTGTGAAAACGCATGGGAAAGGGAGATGCTCTCCCTAGTTTCGAAATTAAAGCCATAAAAACGAAAATTTAGGCTCTCTTTGGTCTTTTGAACAATAGGTATACTCTGACGACAGCAGCATTTAGAGATCGTCCAAGTGTCTGTAGTTGGTATCAAGAAATGATGTAAAAGGTGGAGAAAATTTTGGAAATAAAAGTTTTGTTTTGAGGATAGGGACATAATTTATCTCCCAGTTAAGGCCTATATACTGTTTTTTCAGTAAAACACATGTGTTAAATTTTGATATCTTCTCATATTTTTTTCTTCTTTTTTTCTTAAAAAAATTCTTACAATCACAAGGCTTTGGGAGGGGCCATGGCCCCCATGGCCCCCCTCTAGATCCGCCCCTGGTGTATATATGCGTGTGTGTGTAGGACATGGATGTAACCTGGAGACGGTTTGCGCTATAGGTGCAGCATCGTGAGGACCCGGTCGACGGTGATGTTGGCGGTGGGAAAATAAAGTCAAAGGACATCAAAACAATCAAATGATAACAATAAGCAATCGTGATTGCTCAAAAAAAAATATTTTAACGCAATAATGTATCATTGTTGTAAGTGCTATTCAGATAAGGAGCAACTCCTTCGTTTTTCATTAAAAACAAATTTTGGCGTTATACCTTCGTTTTATAGCCAACAAAAGCTACAGGTTTTAAAAAATTTTCTAGTAAAATTGTTTTTCTCGCCAAGAAAAAAAAATCAAACGCGTCATCTTTAATTATATTTGTTTACAATGTCAAACTATGCATTACATTTTTTTTATTAAAAAAAATTAAAAACGGTCAACATTTTCGTCACAAAATAATGCTTTACTTAACATTAGCTCCCCCTCTGATCAATAAATACTAGTTTGGAGGCGAAAAATCAGAATTCATTCCTTTGAATGCTTTTCTCACTCAAAAGCTTTTCAGAAAATTTTCTTCTCAAGAAAAGATTTACTCTTGCTGCAATGTGATGCAAATATAAACCAGATATGCCAGGTACAAAATATAATATAAAAAATTGGCCATATCTGAGGGAAGTTATACTTCTTTCATAAAGGATGCATTGCTTTGCTCAAAAACATGCGAAAGATTTATTTAAATGTTTAAGTTGTCGACTTTATCATAGGAATGTGTAGCGAAAAGAAATTTTTCGTTAACTGGGTGATCTGATATCGCATTTGTAGATTGTTTCAGCAATGTAAAACTCTATTATTCAAGCTGCTGGCGTGACTGACACTCCTTTACTTGATATTATGTAAATAATAAAATGGAAGATAGTCAAAAGCATTCATAGGCTCGAAGTGACGCGGGAGAATTTAACGAAAATGGGAAACAAGCTGTATGGGGGAAAATAAAGGCATACATTGAAAAAAAAAAAAAAAAAAAAAAAACGGAAGTACAAAAATGATAAGATGTGTTTGAAAAGAAGGAATCGTGAAATTTGAATTGAAAGATTATCGAACAAGGCGTTTAGCGACAATTTGTTTTATTGTATAAAATTGTAATAATTTATTTATTTAGTTTTTTCTCTTAACAAGTTACATTTATTTAAACTAACGATGTTCATGACTCTTGATGTTTACATCTAGTTTTAACAATAGCCTAAAGAGGGGATGATATGAACTTGCCTATCCAGGGGGGAAAATGAAAACATTGTTTTTATATACATCGAAGACGCTGAATACAATTTTTCGCAACTTGAAATATAGCAAATGCATATAATGGTGTATTAGAATGATGTAACTCTCGGTAGTTACGTATCATATCACACACCAGAGTTTACAGTACCTACACTATTTATGGTTTGACTGGTTGGACGGAGCCCAGAAGACAGCTCTGATTTTTTTGTTCAGACCAGAAGCCGAGCAATCCCTAGTCCAGCACCCCCTGAGGTATTGATTCACTTGGACCACGAGCATATTTAACGTGCCCAGTCACTATTAACGAACACGGAGGATCTTTGACCGTGTCGACATCGAACCCGAGACCCTTCGGTTACGAGTTCGACCACGGCCCTCGATAGTAACGTAGCTGTGCAGCGATTATGAGACTTCCTGGTAGTCATTAGTCATTTTCTTAAATATTGAATCAGTTTTCTATTTCTACAGTAGAACCTCCATTAAGGGACACCTCCGAATAAGGGGCACCTCTATTTAAGGGACATTTTTTTTTGGTCCCAGTCCCTTTGAATAGGGACTTCTATGTATTTACCTCTAATTATGGGACACTGTTTAAGGGACAGTCACGAAGCCCAAAAAATGCAAAAAATAATGTATATGCGCTTAAGAAATAATGAATTTACTGGAATTAAAGTGTTACTATTCCTCTAAAAATTATAAGTTTGACATACACATGTGTGAAGAAAACCAGTAATGTATTGTGTAAAAATCTCGCTGAAACTAACATGCATGATTTGTCCTCTCAACAACTGATTCAAGTAGATTCAAAGCCGATGCGTGCACAGCAACTAATTAGCTTTGTATATAAAACTTAAAATTTGAACATTAATCGTAATTCACATAGTATTACATTGTAAATTACATGATGTAAAGCAAATATATGTAAGGAATTACTTCAAAATTATTTCTGTATGCTATAAAACTTTGTCATTAAAAAAAATTTTATTAATAAAATAATATAAACTTAGAAATTTTAATGATTGTGAATTTTATTTAGCATATATGAAACATTTTCAGTATTTAATCATAAGTGTTAATAGTTAATGTTTATTGGGATATTATACTACTAAGTACACGGCATGCATCAATTCATCCACCTCCAAATAAGGGACACCTCTATTTAAGGGACAAAATGTCTTGTCCCCCTTAGTATCCCTTATTGAGAGGTTCTACTGTATATTGAATTCAGTGTCTATGTGTGAAGTAGTCCCAGTTTAGTTCTAATATTTTTAAAGGTGTATGAATATTTTTCGGATCCTGTTCGATACACTGAGACTATGCCAATAAAATATGCCATTATATAAAATATACTCTTTATCTTGAAAATGGAAAATTGGACTCCCACCTTTGGATTCAGCGCCCTCCATACACAGGATGGTCGAAAAGTCCTTGACACATAATATGTTCGGATTTTTTTAAAATGTGTCAAGGAAACCCTGTATGTAAAAACCACCTTTCAAATTCTATTCTGGAAAAACAGGTTCAAGCGCGTAAGAGGCTCCTCCGGCTGATGTCACTCATTTGATGACGTGTCGATCTATCGCAAAGTGATCTGCAATTTATTTCAGATGGCATAGAAAATAACATTCCCAGAAACGAAAAAGTATGCATAATGTACAATTATATTTTCTGACTCAATAAACAGAAAAATATTCTTTACTGCTGAAAGTAACTTCAGTTCACGCAGAGTACAAGTAGGTGACAGAAATGGCTGAAAGGATAAAGGCAATTTAAGTAGAAGACAATCTAGAGAACAACTTGAAACGCCAACACCACCTTTTATTCTTTAGATAAAAGTAGCAGCTTTTCCGATTTTGTACCATATACTTCAGTCTGAGATTCTTCTGCCATAATTGGCATAACACAAATTCGGCAGCCCTAAGACCGTTTCGAAACGTCATTAAAATTGTTATTGTTTTGATTCGGTAACTATTGAACTACTCAATATTTTCCCATTGGTTAGCTTAGATAACGATTCGCCATGTTGTAATGCGAAAATCGATTTTTATCGGTTTTTACGGAAAACCCCAAGAGAGGGAAAAGTAAGTACTTAAAATTATTTATTTGATATTTTACAACATTCTTTGAAGATTAAAATCATTTCAATGAAATTTTAACCAGCCGTTTCTAAAATAAGAGCACAGTCGATTTATGCAAGGTGTGTAATTTTCAAGATTTATGGAATTTTTCATATTTTACTTCGAAGGGAAAAAACCACAGCATCAAAATATGCCTATCGACTGTATTTGTGACCTCTTTTTAGATAATCAAGAATTCACTTTAGAAAGTTGCCGCTAAACCAGTTTTAGAAACTACTCAATCTAACATGAATTTTACGACATGAAGAATAAAAGACGTTTCTAAATTCTGGTATAGAAATTTTAGATCTTACACAGCGCAGTTATGACGATTTAAGTACCTCGAGAAAGTCAAGTTGAAACACTAATAACTAAACTACGGTTTTGTCAAATTTGATGGTTTGTGATTCTGCATTATCTATAGTTTGCATCATGAAACTTCATTTTCTTAGTCACAACTGAGCTAAAATTTTAGAAATGATACTGTCAAATACCATGTTCTAACGAAATTTTGAGAGGTTTATGGCTAAATAGTAGTTTGAATTTTCTCTCAAAAAGCAAGACAGTGAACTTATTTAATAAACAGGAAAGAATTTTCAAGATTTGGCCATGCATGCCAAACAGGGCACTAAAAACAATTCAGTTGCATAACACCCTTCTTTTAAAACAATTTGTAATATTGTTGTAGTTACCTCCAGAATCTAGAAACATTACATTTTGATTGTGTAAAAAATGTTTCAAAAGGACCGTATTCAATCTTACTTTTACTTGAACCAAGATTGAGAATGATTCTTTTGAAACTTTCGGCCTTTCTCTAACCATTAGAAAGAGCAAGTCGTCGGCTTTCACGCAAAAGTGTCTGTGATCCAAATTTGAACTTTGAAGCATTGTTTGTTTAAACTTTGGAACTTTACGAAAAAAAAAATGTCTCAACATGCTGACCCGCTTGAAGCATTCGCAATCGACAGCGGTAATTCAAATATCCGATTTTTTTAACGGTAAGTTTTCGAAAAACATTTAAAATGTGAATTGTTTATATTTTGCTTATGCGGGTGAAAGAAAAATGATCTCCTACTTTTTGAGCAATCACGATTGCTTATTGTTTTTACTTGACTGTTTTCATGTGCTATCATTTTATTTTCCCGCCAGCACCCTCTGCAGCATCACCGTCAATCGGCTCCTCACGATGCTGCTTTTATAGCGAAAGCCATCTCCAGGTTGTGTCAATATCCTACACACGCGCAGACATACACAACCACATACACACATACACATACATAAACACATACACATACGCATACATACAGACACATACACACACACACAACTACCCACACATTCATGCCTGCACGCAGACACAAACACATATGCCTACCCACACATACACATACCCCGCCCCCACGCACACAAACACTCATGCACACAACTACCAATACCCATACCTGCACACAGACACAAACACACATGCCTACACACACATACACATACCCCTCACACACACAAACACACACGCCTACATACACACACACACACACTCGTGATTGCGAAAAACATAATTTGAATACAAGAGATCAAAATTCAAATTATTATTAATTTTAGTTCAAATTAATTTTTTTATTTTTTATTTTTGTAAAGATTAAAGAAACACCTAAGTAAACAGAAAAAAACCTCTAAGAAGTATTTGCGATGCAACGATTTACCATGTTAAAATAAACGTCCTCTTTTCTGATTTTAATGCAACACAATTGCGGTCCATTCCTGCAATCAATTTATATTATATATTCTACTGGTTTTGAGATATTATTTACTATACAATTTTTGCTACATTGTTTTTATAATGCTATAGAATTAAAATTTGGGTTTTAATGTCAATTTTTCTTGTGTAGCTGTAGAAAACTGCGTTATTTTGTTGGATTGTTTTCTTTGGGACACTATTTCGATACATACTCGTATTTATAAAAATTTGAGGAATTTTATTTGTCCACATTTTAGCAAAATGGCAAAGAAACAAATGTCGAAAAAGAAAATGATTTCTCTTTACTTAAAATGCTAATAACTTTTCCCTCGTAAATTAATCACTTTCGTTCTTATTTACCGTTAGTGAAAATTGTTCTAAAATGTGTTTTTTCCGCTCTTTCCAATGAAACCAAATTTGAGTTGATATAATAATTATTTCGAGTCGAAAGATCCATTTTTTAGTCAAAAAATTAAATTTCGAATCCAAAGAAAGAACTATTCATCAAATTTTTTTTTGAATCGGTCTGGAAATCTTCCCATCACTATTCTAAACAAACTGAAAATTTTAACGAAATCGGTCCGGTAGTTTCTGAGTTTACCCGGACATGCAAATTTGGAGTTAGTGTTTAAGTTATGTAAAGATAAGATACAGAGCATTTACTTATTTGCCGACGCCACTGCATGCTTATTTTGAAACTTTATTTTACTCTTAAGGCTTTTCGAAATTTACTGTCAAAGTTGAGACTTCATTTTTTAATAAATTATGCTAGGCTAGGTAACTGCTTATTTGGTGACAGTATGCTTTTTTTTATCCATAGTTTAATGAACTATTTAGGAAAGAGGTTGAGAGTTAAAAAAAATATATATATTTCTTTACTTTATGGTACTTAAAAAAAATGTCATCAATTTTTCACATGTGCCCCTATAGGGGGGGGGGGGAAGACACGTGAATAAGCCTGGGGGACGTATGAACTCGATTGAAAATGCAAGTCCAGCATCATATTTCAACGAAGAACTCTTTAATATAAAACATATACGTATGTACCAATTACATCGAAGGGTTTTTAACCTATATTATGTCAGTTTAAATTTTACAGTAGTTGTCAATAAGAAATGTTTTTTCAAACTATATAACTCTGTTCCCTGTACAATTTTAAAGTGTCGTAAAATGGTTTAATCACTGGATAACCAAAAAATAAATAAAAAAATATATTATAAGACTATTTAATACAAAGAATATTTAATTAGGTAGAGATTATTCCTGTTACAAATTTCGTTTAAGCTTCATACAGATTATGATGATTAAGTCTTTAATTAAGAAAATATTTTATTTTTTCATTGAATGTAAGTATTAGAAAACACTAAACTGTCTACCAGCTATTTAGTAACAAAAAATTTGAAATAATAAAAAATAAAAAGAATAAAATTTTTAGAAAAATAATAATTCTCAACAACAGATTTACAAACTGATTGGAGAAAGATAATACTTATAAATATTTATACATTTTGCTAAATTATAATACCCTACACTAATATTAATATTACGTAGAGGATATGGGAACTGTTCACAAGTGCCCCTAGATGTTGTGTTTACAAGTGCTCCAAGTAACTTGCAAAAATAAAGAATTCTCAATTTAATGAAATTTATTAATTTACTTGAATGTTTATATAATGGTGTTAAATAATTAAGATTAGCTTATTAGTTAGTTTAAAACATGTTTTAATGTGAAGAATACAGAGATGAAATTACATGCAACACATGCTAGAACGCAGAAGTTTTCAGCACAGAAACATAAACTAGCTCATTTGCCTAAAGGTTAGGCCAAGAAGTAGGACTGGTACTGCCGTTACTAGATAATTAGATTTTTTGCGAAGATATTAATAGAGATTTTTTGCTTGACATTATGCTAGTAAAACATATGTTCACATGCATCCCCCTTCCCCTACTTATTTTGTGATTGACCTCACCTGAGTTTGAGAAATCAATGTATTTCCTTACATGTAGATGTGGTTTTTCGATGCAGTATGCCCTGAGCATATGCCCCATATATTTGACCCCCCCTCCCCCCTGGGAAAATTGTGAAATGAAGGGTCTGCATTTACCCAACTTATTAAATCACGTAAGTGCACCAAGTTAGATAGTTGTTATTTATATTTTTCTGGATGCGTATTAATTTTTAATCATAGTCAATTCACTTGATAATTTGCTTATAAAATTGCACTCTTTTCTTGAATATAAATAGGTTATACACCCAAAAGTGTTTTTAATGCGATCTTTTTTTTTTTTTTTTTGTACGACTTTTTATTTTTTTTTTGTGCGGTATATTAAAATTTCAATCAAGATTGGGATTCAATTGACGAAATTATTTTTAAAACGAGTGCGAGGTAGTATCTCCACGCGACGACATAGGCATCCCGATGGGAAGTCTCTGTGACTTCCCAAAAATTTCCTTGTTCGGGAAATGTTTTCCGACAACGCAACAAAAATTATCATCACTTGGTTTATTTTGATTTCGTTTAAAGATTATTTTGTAAGTTTTTGGGTTATTTTCTATGTGAGGCTTGTTTTATGCGACTCCTATCCACCGCATAAAAAATAAAAATTAACTGTGTTGCGAAAACAACTTTTTAAAGCTACTCGTGAAGCTTCGAGTAATTTTTTTTATGCGGCCCGTATCCACCGCATAAAAACAGGTTCGGTGTATTTGGGTAAAAGAAGCTGCATGAATCGTTTACATGAAAAGCATTATCAGGTCTGAAGATCGCAAGATTTTTTCAATACTTTCAGATTTAGATGTAACTTTAAAGGAAGAAATGCGTGAGTGAAGTAGAAATGGAAAAGATTTGAACGACAAGATCGGATTTTGTATACTAAAAATGTGTGGACACTTTTCTCCTCACTGCCAAGTTAAAAAAAAAAAAAAGTTCAATCATAATCTATTTTTATGTAGCAGTTCATATGTCCTCTTGGCGTTTTATATCGTTTTTTCGTTCGAATACGATTGATATTGATTTTAGAGTTTCAGTCAAAGCTGAAATGAAATATTGAAATAAATAAAGGGTATTTATTTCCCTTCACAAAAGAAGAGTATAAAGGAAAAGGGAAATTAATGTGCGAAAACATTTTTTCATAACAATATAAAGAATAATTAACAGTCAAATACGTATGACGTCTGTTTGCCCATTTAAAACATTCTTTTTCAGCTTGGATCAGAGTTCTCATAATAATAAATCATTCTACAACGTATACCGAAGATTTTGGATGTAATTGTGAACCACCAATTAAGGTTTGAAATTAAGCAGCTCAGTCATATTCTGGACTCTATACACACAAAACTGCTTCAAAAGGGAATTTTGACTGGGATAATACTTGGCAAATGAAATTTTGGTGAATGTAAACATACCATTAATTTCCGATTAGAGAAAAATAAATAAGAATGACATTTTTTTCATTTGCCCCAGAGTAGTATTTGTGAGATAAATGGAAACACCTAAATTGCGCGTCATAAATAGCTGATGTATGAATGTTTTTAGTAACCTTCGACATGACAAGTAAAAACTAGTCCAAACCAGTTACTTCGCATTTGTAGACCTGCTGGAGAGGAAAATGTAAAATCACTTAACTTAAAAAAAAAAAAAAAAAAAAAAACCTTTTTCAGCGTCATCTTCAAACAATGATGACACCTACTCAATTGGTCGGAAACACGTGCAACTTTTAGTATCTCCTCTACAATGCACGTTACCTAGAGTGGTGGTAAAAAAAAAAATTGCATCACCCGCGCCGCAAAGGAGAGGAATATCATCATCCTGAATATCTGCATTCAACACACAGTCAAGCATCCCGTATCCCAGATGATTTGGGGATGTATTTTTGATCAAGGAGTTGGTGGGCTTCATTTTGTGTAAGGAACAGTAAACGCTCAGGTGTATATTGGCATTTTGGAGGAGAAATTGCTTCCTACTATCCGGGATAACTTTGCTTCAGTTCCAAACGTTATTTTCCAGGATAGTTCTGCTCCGTGCCATAGGGCAAAACTGTTAAGTAACAATTTAAAAATCTTTATCGTGCCATTAGACTTAAATTGACAGGGGTTAAGTAATTTTTTTTCTCTAAACTCACACGCAGGTTCAGAAATGGAAAAATGAGCATAGGGTCATCAGTTTGTCTTGGATCAGAAACAACCCCGATCTACATAAACAATTATCGGATTTCTGCTGTTAAATGTTTAAATGTTTATTTCATAAGTTTTGCAGAATTTCACCTACATTCATCGTTAATCGGTCGACCAAAACTTCTCATATAATCCCATTGGTGTGAAAATGCGAGGGTGATGCAATTTCTTTTACCAGCACTGTAGTCTTCACTCAGCAGCAGTTTAGTTTCAAAAAAAAAAAAAAGTGTGGCAATAGAACTCGTTTCCAGTTACCCCCATGGTTCTTTTTACCCCAACTGACCCTTCTATTTCAATTCCGTTCTTTGTCTTATAGATAGCTCAAAGTCATTTTCTTACTCCAGTTTTAACTATTTAGTAGTGCACGTTCGGAGACCTTTTCTGAAAAATGTATGAACGATGCATTTACATTTTTTATACAGTTTTTGAAATTATTAATTTTTAACTAGAACTTTAGGAAATACTTCTATAAAGCTTTGTAATATTTTGGTTGTTGGTAGAACTGAAAAAAAAAAAAAAAAATTAAACTGCGAAATTGAGAGAAAATTGATTATTTAACTTACTAGAATAAAAGCACTACCAAAGTTATAGACTCTTATCTAAGGAGTATATCAATGTATGAAAACTAAACATTTTAAAAGTTCATCGGAGACGTTATTTGAGATTTTCCCCTGATAAACTACTGTATTTGTATCGTCACTTAAAGATCAGACCAAGCAAGATTTATAAAATGTAGCAGCAGTTGAATCTTCTTTTAGTTTAACCCCTAAGCAAATGGTATTAAGACAAACTTTGAGGAGTTTCATAATAATTAGGTCATAACATATTGAGTTATAGTCTAAAGGGAGCAAACTTCTAACTAAAAACTTACTGAACTTGAACTTAGAAAATGAAACCCTCAGTTTCTTCTTGAACAATAGCTAAGAATATCTTGATCAAGGCCATTTTCGAAAAATAACTTAAATAAAATAATAATAAAATAAATAAATAAAATTCATATGTAAATAATAAACTAAAATAAGTATTAATAAATGAATAAATAAATACAAATACAAATACAAATGTGACGACCAGCAACAGGCTCTTGGCCCAGGTAGACTGATCCTGGTCAATTTATTAGTCCCCAATGAAGATCAATGGCCCTCTTAAAGCTATCAACCCCCTTGCTCATTACCACCTCTTCCGGTAAGCTGTTCCAAGTGCCCACAACCCTACTAAAGTAGTAGTTTTTCCTTATTTCCAGGTTAGCCTGAGATTTGAATAGCTTAAAACAATGACCCTTCGTCCTGCTTTTGGTGCAAAAATTTAATCCATTAACATCATTCATTTTGATAAATTTAAACAACTGAATCATGTCCCCTCTGATCCTCCTTTGCTCCAGGCTATACATATTAAGCCTATTAAGTCTGGTATCATAATATAAATATGAAAGTCCCCTTACTAGTCTAGTTACCCTTTGAACCGTTTCCAATACACAAATATCTTTCCTCAGATAAGGCGACCAAAACTGTACAGCATACTCAAATGGGGTCTTACTAAACTCCTATATAAAGGCAGAAGAACCTTCTTAGATTTGTATGAAATAGATCTATTGATAAACCCAAGCCTTCTGTTGGCTTTGTTACTTGCAATGCTGCACTGTTGACTAAACTTGAAGTCCTGATTTATTAAGATACTCAGATCAATAACATTTCCTGCCTGACTAATGATTGAACCCTGTAAACGATAACTCGTACGCTTATTATCATGACCTAAGTGTAACACTTGACATTTCCCTACATTAACTGCCATACCCCACTTATCCGTCCACTTAGTAATATAATCTAAATCCTCTTGAAGCTGTTTCACCTGTTCTTCATTTTCCACAATCCCCATAATTTTTATTCATCATCAACAAAATATATACTATATAAGTAATAAACTAAAATATATTTTAATAAAATAAGGGAATAAATAAAATGAATCAAAATCGGCATATCGTCACCTCAGAGCGATAGTAAGATATTTTATCGTTATTTCTGGGATTAGATACCTTACTGTTGCTAAGTGGCGACGATATATATTTAGAAGAACCAAAGGCAAACACTCAATACACTAGTTAAACTTTTTACGTCGGGAATTGAAAAAAGCTTTTTTAGTTTAAACTTCGGTACTTTTAATTTTTATTACATCCATACCAAAGATAAAATTCCTTCCATTCATAGGCAACAAAGGTTTTGAAAACTCAAAGAAATAATTTAGTGAAATAAAAGCAAAAATTGTGAAACTTAGACATAAATAGTAATTTCAACGTGCATATACTCAACAGGTTTTTGCAAAAACGATCATGACAGTATAACAGTTTCCAAAAAAACTAGCTCAAAGCTATTTTCTTATTCAAAATTGAAATGAGTTTTTACTTCTTAAATATTTCTGCGCTTTCTATTCGAATCATGTTGGAAATATTTTTTTTTTTTTTTTTTAATGTCGTACCTAGTCGAGTTCTATTCGGGAGATGAGTATTTCCTTCTGTTTTAGTATTTCCGTTAAGGCAGTGGCTTCCAAACTTTTTATATCTTTTTCATCATGAAAGTTTTTCTACTCCTCCCCCATTCCTTCGAATTTGGGAATAATTTGATAAATGCTATCCTGATTCATAATTTGTTCAATGATTTAGATAAAAAGCAATATAATATTTTATACAATGTAGATTTTAGGCTCTGTAGCGGATATTTGGCCATTGTTTTATTATTGTATGAGTATTAACAGTTACAGACAAAATGGCAAAAAAATAGATGTTTAAATGCAGTATTAATGCGTAGGTTGAGCTTTTATTCCGATCACAAGATTTCTCCAACTGTGGAGTCATGAAAAAGATATCGCTGTTTTAGCACTCAAATCTGCATGTCATAACAAAGACGTTTTGCCGGTTCTAATTTTCGGACATCGAATTGACTTTTTTTTTCAAGTATTTTAGTAACCGCTGCCCCACTTGCAATAGTTCTATACCTCCCTAGGGAGGTACGCTCCTTGGAAACTACTACATATTATTAAAGTTTTCTTACATTCAAATCTTAAATAACTGTTTAATAATTGAAAAGTTGTCACTTTTGAGTCCAATTATAACTGTTGGCAAAAAATTCCCGCAAAATAACTGTTGTGTTAAATATTTTTAGAAATGAGATGTTGATTTCTATTTATGAAATGATTGTATTGAGGTATGTCCCCTCAAAGGAATGTTTGCGAGCTCTGACTGTGAGCGAGTTGCATGCATTTGATACAAAGTCGATGCCCGCCAGACCCAATGATAAATGATCCGCAGCGCTTACACATCGTGTATTCGCAGGTACTCTAGCCAGAGAAAGCGATACTTTTCTTTGCCCTCTGAAAAAGTTATGAGCGTGTGTTCTCTGGAATGAGCACGTCTTTAATCGAATAGATTCATTCTTTATGAAAGTGTCTGAGCGGCCTTTTCCTCTGACGGACCCCCCCCCCCCCACTACCTTTCTCCGGAATCGAAAGTTGGTGCGCGATAGAGCCGGAAGTTTGGACCGGGCCCTGCGCACCGGACGCCTCTCGAGTCACGTGACTGCGGGGATCACCCTCCCCCCGGATCGTCTGGATCACTCGCCGGAGAATTCGTTTTTCGGACGGCTTGTTGATCTTTCCGGCTCCAAGGTAAGTGCTTTTGCTCTCTGTTTTCTAGAGCTTCTCTTTTCAAAGAAAACTAAGAAGTTGTGTTCTTTTTTTCTTTGTTAGTTCTTTTTTTCTAGAGCAAAGAGAGCTATTTTCTCTGTAAAATTCTTAGACCTTTTAGGTCACGTGTAATGAGGAAAGGCCTATCTTTTAAGGAGAAACGGTTTTACCATTCGTTTAAGTATGCTTTTGATTTCTGCATCGAATGAGACAGTTTAATTAATTTAAATCATTTTTTTTTACTCAGTTGATTTTTTACCTCAAATGTCAATATAACGTCAGACATTTGAAAAGGTGGATTTAAGTGAAAGCAGTTCCAAACACTAACTTTTCTCTTCATAAAATAAGATCTTTAAGGCGGAGAAAATGAACTATGAGGGGATTCGAGACACGCGTGTTGAGAGATTGTTTGCACTTAATAAACTTTAAAACAACTTCAAAACTGCGTATTTGCCCTTAGATGAAATCGAATGTTTACGAAAAAGGAAAGCTTATCTCTCTTTTGCTTATTGAATGAGATCTTGAAAGTTTTAAACCATGAAAACAGTTTTGAGAAGATTGGATTTTATAAGACTTTCTTGTCCCGAACTTGAAAGAAATTAAAATCTTACAGAGAGTTCTCTTCCAAGTTATTAAAATTTCAAGATTTGTTAAAACTTCTAAGAGACTCTTACGATAAACGGATACGTGTGTCGAAATGATAGGTCCACCCGTAAAATCGAAAATTATGTTGGTAAAAAAGGATTTATATTGTGTACAAAGTACTATTTTATAAACTAAACTGTTTCATTCAATGAAGAGCATACAAATAATAGGAATAATAAGTTAAACAAAACTTACATGAAACAGGTGTTCCAAAAGATAGGTCCATTGAGCCAAACATCAAATTAATGTTGAATTTAAAAAAAATTTTGTACTTTTTTTTTTCTGAATAAGTTCATAAATCCTACTCGGCATGGTTTCTACAAGTTTTTGCATACGATTTGTCTCGATTTTTGACCATTCGGTGGAAATAGCTTTTTTCAAGTCTGTTGCACTGCATTCCGTCTGCATTCACCGCTCTTGCGAGTATACTCCGCAGGTTTTCTACCGGATTCAGGTCGGGACTGCAAGGTGGCCAATCTATAAAATGTACACCATTATCCAGAAACCATTCGAAAGTGGACTTTGCAGTGTGCACCGGAGCATTACCTTGTTGGAACATGAAGATTGGGCTCCCAATATACTCTGATTGTGGATGACAATATTGTTCAAGCAACTGTTGATAGCCTGCAACATTCAAACGGCTGTCTACAAATGCTATATCAGTTTTTCCAGAACCTCCGAATCCGGCTCATACCATAACGGAACCACCACCAGCTTGCCTCTTCGAAAATATCTGTCTATCGTTACGCAGTTCGTGCCAGTAATGCTGACAGCCATCTGGACTATCCAGGTTGAATTTCTTTTCATCACTGAATATCACACGATGCCAATCTTGTTTCCAGGCCATCACTTACTTTGCGAAATTCAATCTCTTTTCTTTGGGCTTTTAATCAATTTTTGAGATGCTTTCCTCTTTACGTAAACTAAATTGGCGAACTTCTTAACTATATGGACTGTAGATTTTGATATTGGAGGGTTTTGTTGTTTGCCTTAAGTGGATCAGCTTATACTTCCTGATTTTAAGTCATTTATGATAGTCCTTCTTTGTCGGGGTGTCACTTTTGATGGGCGGCCAGATTATTTTTTACTGCCATAAGCATTGCTAAGTCGCAAAAAACTGTTTACAACATTACGCGATCTATTTGAAAGCTTACCTATTTCTCTATTTGATTTTCCACACTTTTTAAATATTTCAATTTTCCCTTGCTCAACCAGTGAAAGACTGCAACGACGACCCATTTCGTTTGCTTACAACGTGATGCTTAAGTCTTTTTAAATACTTCCACAGCAACCAGCATAATCTCCCAGTAAGACTAAGCAACAAGATTTATGCAAATTGTTTTGGAAATAAACGTGGTTACAGCAAAATTTCGGAAAGTGGACCTATCTTTTTCAAACGGTCCAAAAATGAAAATTTGCATAAAATAAAAAGGAATTATTTATTTTTACGAAATTTCTTCATAAACAGTTGTAAAAATTACTGATGAATTATCTGTACCAAAAAAGTGATTCTTATTCCCAATTAAGAGACAAAACTTGGAAAAAGGCGGGTGAACTTATCATTTCGATACCCACTGTATTTGTTTTGACTACTATTATTTTCCATTAACTTTGGCTTTAAAACTAAAGTTTTGAATTATAAACTACACTTGTATCTGATCATTAATATAGTTTGATGGTAGGTAAATCAGATTAAATCAGATATTAAAAAAATGATGACATTATGTGATATTATAACGACGCTTTGAGTTTTGTTAAGTTTGAATGGATTAATACGAGCTTCTGCAATGTCAATGAATTACTCGCATAAATCTTTTTAAATAAATTTAAATGATGAATACAGGAAAATATTGTATGAAAATTATACGAAGTTAAAAACACGAAAAAAGCGTTATGAAGCAACTACATAAAGACAATGCATACGTGTGAAAACTTCTGCCGTAAAAAATACTAAAATACTAAACTATAACAAAATATGTGCGTGTCTATGTTTTTCTGAAATATCGCCAACTTTTGACGTTGTTGGCTCCAATTTAGGCGAGATATTGATACTTTTTTCTCATACGTGCCTTTTTCTCGAACATACTGGGCCGTTCCCGTCTGCCTAGCTGTTTGGATAAGTGCAGTGAATGTCTAGCACATAAACCCTGACATAAAGGGAGCTACAGGAATATTGATGGTAGATTAAGCCACTGTCTAAAGCGTGAAATAAGCTTTAATAATAATAAACAGCATTTTAAATCATCCTATTGATAAAGTAAGTTTACGTTGAGATAGAGTGAGATATACTTTTGCTTTTGAACGAGTTCTCACAACTTGTTGTTGACATTGTCTCAACGAAAAAACTACTAATGAAATTCAGATCTAAGTTTTGTCTTTCACGATCGTGACTGGGTATGTCTTCTCCATCAAGCTTTATTCAAACATGTGGTACAGCTACTCATTATAAACTAAAAAAAATATTAACTCTGATCATGGCATTAACACTGAAACTGAATATTCAACTCCACATGTTATTAACTGTTTTTTTTTAACATGTCCCAAAGTGCACAAGCATTAGGACAACACCTTCAGTATATTTAGAAGATACCTTAATATGAGTTGATGGATGGTCTATGCTATCACAATATACAGCTCTGATTACTAAATTTAGGTTATTGCAACAAAGAAATAGATTCAAAATTACTAATGTTTTTTTTTTTTTTTTTTTTTTTAACTTGTTCCAAAGTGCACAAGCATTAGGACAACACCTTCAGTATATTTTGAAGATAACTTAATATCAGCTGATGGATGGTCTATGCTATCCCAATATACAACTCTGATTACTAAATTTGGGTTATTGCAACAAAGAAATAGATTCAAAATTACTAATGTGTGAATTAGAATAGTGTAATTTCATTAAGTTACCGCCCTATAGCCAAAAATACATGAAATACATGATATATATATAGTATATAGTGTATTCGGAAGAAACATATAAACATGTCATCTTATTTTTTTATGTTTATGAATTTAATATAAATACGTATCTTTACTTCCTACTATTATAAGCGATTAAAAATGTGTTTTCAAAAAATGTGAAGTTCCGGAGTATATGACACAAAAAATTTGAATGTGCAAATATTTTCCAATCAGTTTCGCGAACAGCTGTTACACTAAGCTCCAAATACATGTGAAAAGAAGAAAAATAACTGCTTATTACAAAAGAAGTGAAATGTTCCCATGTCACGAGTGATGTTCCCATACGAGTGAAGTTATGAAAGAACATTTAAATAATAAGTGCTTTCAAATTACACTAAGCTCCAAATACATGTTAAAAGAGGAAACATAACTGCTTATTGCAAAAGAAGTGAAATGTTTCCATGTTACGAGTGATATTCCCATACGAGTGATGTTCCCATACGAGTGAAGTTATGAAAAAACATTTAAATAATAAGTGCTTTCAAATTAAATATTTTAAAAGCGGTTAGAAACTAATATCCTCAACAAAAGAGGTGAGGGAATTATAAACGACAAAAAAGAAAAAAAAAACCTTCTTAATGGCAAGAAATAGATAAAAAGATCGTTTTTAAAAATTAGCTGCCATTTCTTGTCCACGAATAAGATATTTTTTTTTCTAATAGGTGTAAGCATCTTGAAATGGGCTTTTCTTACATTATATCTTTTAAGTAGATAATTTCTAGTAAGGAAACAATAAAAAAAGAAAAAATGTTTAATTCAAGTTTTTTTTAAAAAAAAGAGAGGAAACAAATGCGTTGTTTAAATTATAAAACTAAAAAGGTGCGATACAGATTTCACTTCTAGAAGCTGAAATCTCTGTCTGATTTTCTTTTAAAATAGTGAAATAGCCATTAAATAACACGAGAAACAAATTTTAAGCACAGGTATTTTGTTTTCTTTGGAATCGTGTCGGTCAATTTAGCACCGGTTCATAATTTTTGGTATATTTGGCTTCAAAAGAAGCTCTAGAAGGCTCGAATGTTGCATCTTGCTAGCAAGTTTATAATATAAGTTTTCTACCTTTCGTTTTACAAAATTAGTTGGCAACACTGTACGAAGTTTAAAAATCTGCTTGAAATGAAGATAGTCCCTTATGTTATGCAATTTAAAAAGTATCAGGCGTTCACGATAAACTGTTAAAACTCACATTTTTTCTGTTTGGGCAGATTAAGCAAAATTTTTTTTCTTGCTTAAGCAATTGTTTTCGTTGCAATAGTCCTTGCAACTTCAAAAGTTTAATCTGAAAAACTGAATAAAAGTTTTTATTTATATGATTATAATTTAACTATGTCGATTTGTGTCGAGATGTGTTTTTAATTTTTCATATGTATACTAATTTTCCGATCACCCGGTTTATCTAACCGGTTTAGAAGTGTTTTTATTTAAGTGAGTTTATATATGTTTGTATTAATGTGTTAATTAGGCCAAATGAAAGAATTACGTTCCTTTAGTTCAAATGCATCCGTACGAAAACGAAACGTAATGATTTTAAAAAAGTTTATCGTTTGATTACCTAGCTAAAAACGGGTACTTTTGTAGCCATGTCAACAAATTATCAAGGAATCACATTGCACAACAAAAAGGTTTTACTTCGATGGCTAGAATGGGAAATCAGCTAACTCCACGATACGTTTCAGGAGGCAATAAAAATATGTTAAGGTTATAGCACGTTGTATAGTTAAATAACGAAAAATAACGAATGTCTCTACTTACAAGCAACATTCGGAGTTAATCGTCTTTTCTACTGATGCAGATTCAAACCAAGTTAAAAAAAAAAAAGAACTCTGAAATTTAGAATTCAAATTATGTTTTTCGCTATCACGAGTTGCGACAGGGCCCTACTCATTGGGGGCTATTGTTTCTAGAAACAGCTCCTGTGCCCCCAAGTCCATCCCTCTTCCTGGGTGGCTACGTGTGTATAGTTGTGTATGTGTGTGTGCAGGCGTGTGTGTATGTGTAGGCGGATGCGTGCATGTGTAGACTTGTGTGTGTGTGTAGACCTGTGTGTATGTACGTAGGCGTGTGTTGTATGTGTGTAAAGGCTTGTGTGTATGAGCGTGTATATATGTATGTGTGTGCACGCGTATGTGTAGGACATGGACGCCCCCGACCAGGAGAAACGGATTCCAGGAGGCAGTGCTCGGAGCCGCGCCTGCAGAGGCCGGTGGGCGGTGGTGCTGCAGAGGCCCCTGGTCCAAGCTGAAAAAGGAACCAAACATCAAGGACGGGCAAGTGAGAAAATTAAGCAATCGTGATTGCTCAAAAAAAAAAAAAAATAAATAAAATAAAAAATTAAAAAAAAAAACTTATTTTTGGCAATATGGGAAGTTACCTGGTTTACAGTCGAAGTCGTCGATTTATTCCAATACGAAAGATATTCTTTGAAGTGTAGTACAGCGTTTGCAGTCTCCACAGCATTCTGGCCCTTAATCGTTTTTAGTGTAGCATATATATTTTTAAATGTGCTAGGTTTGTTAAACAGTTTCCATATTGAGCTGTTTCTGGTTTTTCTTATTTATTTTTCTTGATTTTTTTAGACGACTTTCTATGAAAATAAAATTAAAAAAAAACATAGCTTAAAAGAAGGCGTAATCTGTGAAACAACTATCGTAAAAAGCAGAGTCAAATTTAATGTTTAAATAAATAGTGTGAAATAAACTTGAATGTAGGGTTTTGAGATGGGGAAATGTGTCTGTCGGTCTGTCTGTCCTCACCCCAAAGGCCCTCCCTCTAATAAATTGTGACTGAAGTTCGATTCAAACAAATCTTCTTTTTTATATCCTGGAGATCTCCCCCGGCTAAGATTTCTCATTCTTAGATTTAATTTTTTGATTCGAAAGAAAAAATTCGTTAAATTTTGAACAGTTCAAAATAAATAATTAAATAAATAAAACATTAGCTCCACCGGAGTGTTTAAGACAGAAAAAAAACCTTGAAAACAAGGGCGTATTTGCATTAGAAATTATTATTTGAAATAATTTTTCACTTAGAATATGGTTATACATTGTATTCTTTTATTTGGTTGTTTCAAAGCTGCCTTTTTTTTTTTTTTGAACAGCGCAAGAATTTTTCACATTAGCGCCTACGGAAGAAAATCAAACTTTCTGATCTAAAAAAAGCTAATAAGATTTTTTATTGTTAGTTTTGGAAAATCGAAAAAATTGGAGAGAGTCAACATATTTTTAGTTTTTCGCATCCAGAAACAGAAAATAAAGTTGCTATAGAAAAATAGAAATGATGTTACCTATAGACACTCTAATGTTAGTTGGAATTTGATTAACGGAATCTTATTGAAGTAAATTCAAAGCACAAACGATTTTATTGTAAATTTAAGTTCAGATAATCTTTGCTAAAGTGTTCTAATATTATTTTATTTTTAAAAGCGGGGGCTACATTCCGGAGCTTTTATTTTTTATCCTGAAAAATAAGCTGCAAGCAATTTTATTTTTGATACAATAATTTATTTAGATTTATTTCTCTTCAGGTTACATTTATTTATTTTTGCATATGAATAAAGAAACTTTTTCATGTAAAAACTTCAAAATTTGCTGCATTTGCATGGTGTAAAAACTGGATTTAATTTGGTTATTCATTTAGTTATTTCTTATTTCTACCTATTCCGATTCTAAATTTCATTGTGTGTCATATCTGGCAACATTGAATAGCACTCAACAGATAAAATGAAGAAGTGAACTGAATGAATCGGCCATGTTGAATCTCACTTGTGTACTTGTTGCGTGTCTTGTTCCAGGTTTCTTGTTCTTGTTAATGTTTTTATTTTAACTGCCTTTGAGAATAAATGTAATGTCATAACAAAGTGTCACCTCTCTTCCATACATACTACAACATTGGCGACGAGTAAATTGGAAAATATTACAATAAGATGCCGAACACTGGTATTGCTCATTTGCAAAGTTTCGTCGAAGGGGACAACTTTGTGGAATACCTCATGAGAGCGGATTTTTTCTTCGAGGCCAACAAAATCACTTCCAACGATGAAAAGCGTGCCCTTTTGTTGACTGCAATTGGAAAGAAGCCCTTCTCATTGCTTCGCAACTTACTTCAGCCGAAAGAAATAAAAGATGTAAAATATGCCGACATTGTGAAAGTTTTAACGGATTACTATTCCCCGGCTTCTTCAACCATTATGGAAAGGTGTCGCTTCTACAATCTCAAACAAGGTACTGAAGATATTTCAACATTCATTGTAAAAATAAAGGAACTCGCAAGCAAGTGCAACTTCGGTGCATTTCTAAACGACGCACTTCGAGATAAATTGGTTTGTGGATTACAGTCCGAACAAATTCAAAACAAATTACTCAGTGAAAAAGACGTTGATTTTGCTAAAGCTTCTGAACTGGCTCTTGCTATGGAAACAGCAGCTAGAGAGACCAAGTCACTAAAAGAAGAAAATCAAACCGTCCTCAAAATTCATGAGTATAAGAAAGTAAAACCAAAAGATTCGACACGGAAGAATTTTGGAAAGCCAACATATCCTCATCAAATTACAAAAGTAATAAAATCGTGCAAGCACTGTGCTAAATTTCACAGAGGAGAGTGTAAATTCAAGAATGCTACGTGTTATCAATGTGGTGTAAAGGGTCACATTAAGCCTGCATGTAAAGCTTCAAATACGAATTTTCTTGAAGGTGCTGCAAATGTAAGTGATAAACCAGAACCTTATTTGAATAACATTTTTTCTAAAAATTCGGGTAACGTAAGTGTGAGTGAACAATCGGAACATTTGAATAACATTGTTATGTCTAAGAATTTGGGTAGCGTTAACCCATACACTACTAATGTTCATATCAATGGGGTGAAAGTGAATATGCAAATTGACACTGGCAGTGAATATTCAATTATTTCGTTAAATAAATTTAAAAAATTGAAATTAAATTGCACAGAGTCAAAACCAGTCCCAATATTGAAATCTTACACTAACAATGATTTAAAGATTGTAGGAAATTATGATGTACCCGTAATTTATTCGAATAAGTGTTACAGTTTACCATTAATTGTGGTTGATTGTGATAATGATAATAAGCCTATTTTGTTAGGTAGAAAATGGATCAAAATATTGAAAATTAAGATTGATGATTGTATAAATATGGTATTTGATAAAAATGTAAATTTTGATAATGTTTCTTCTACTGTTGAGTATTTTAAACATAAATATCCAAATTGTTTTAATTTAAATGATACAACTGGTATTTTGGGTGTACCTATTAATATAGCAATGAAATCGGAAACTATTCCCATTTTTTGCAAAAGTAGACCAGTCCCTTATGCTTTAAGAAATCTTGTTGATAAGGAGTTGGATACTCTTATTAACAATGGTGTTTTGTACCCTGTTGGTCATTCCAAATGGGCAACACCAATAGTTGCTGTTCCCAAACTTGATGGAAATGGTAGGGAAGCTGTTAGAATTTGCGGAGATTTTTCGCTTACTGTCAACAAGTTTTGCGAAACTCAATTTTATCCTCTACCATCTCAGGAAGAAATTATAACTAGTATGGGAAGTGGGAAATATTTTTCTAAAATAGACTTATCAAAAGCTTTCCATCAGATTCAAATTAGCCCTGAATCACAGGAATTGTTGACATTAAATACCCCCAGAGGTTTACTCAGGTATTCTAAACTTCCTTTTGGGATCAAATCAGCTTCTTTTCTTTTCCAACAAAAGATGGATGAAATATTGAAAGATTTTTCGTATACAAATGGTTACATAGATGATTTATTTATAAGGGCAAATACAAAAGAAGAATGTATAAAAAGAACTGAAATTGTTTTGGATAGGCTAAATTCTTACAATGTTAAGATAAATCTTTCTAAATGTGAATTCTTTAAAGACAGTATTCAAGTTCTAGGGCATAAGAAAGATTTCACTGGTGTCCATCCTTTAGATGAAAAGTGTAATGATATATATCAAGCTTCGGTGCCTACAAATTGTACTGAACTGAAAAGCTATCTTGGATTATTAGGGTATTATTCTCATTTTATTCCAAATTTATCTAATACTCTTCGTCCACTTTATAAATTACTGGAAAAAGATGTTAAGTGGAAATTTGATAAAAATTGTGTAAAAGTTTTTGAACATAGCAAAACTTTGTTAAAAAAGCATAATATCTTGGTTCATTTTGATATGGCAAAACCAATAGTTTTGCAATGTGATGCATCAGACTATGGCGTGGGGGCTGTCTTGTGTCATGAATTTCCTGGCAGTGAGCTTCGACCAATTTTTTTCGCTTCCAAAACTTTGAGTAAAGCTGAAAGAAATTATGCTCAAGTGCATAAAGAGGCTTTGGCCATAATTTTTGGTATAAAAAAGTTTAATAAATTTTTACAAGGTCAAAAATTCATCATCGAGACAGACTCTAGGCCATTGTTAACATTATTTGGTCATAATAAACCTGTACCAACTATGGTTAACGCGAGAATGCAAAGATGGGCTATTATCCTTTCAAATTATGATTATGTAATAAGGCATAAAAAGGGTACAGAGCTGTTGCTCGCTGATGCACTATCTCGATTACCATGTAAAGATGATGAATCAATTGATGAGTTCACACATTTCATATGTTTCTTTTCTGATTTTGAAAATTTAAAAATTGATGATATTCAGAGAGCAACATCTCTTGATCCTTGTTTATCAAAAGTGTTGAATTACACTAAGTTTGGTTGGCCTGCTGATGTTGAAGAAAATCTTAATGAATTCAAAAAGGTAAAGAATGAATTAAGTGTTGAAGGAAATTGTTTACTTCGAGCAAATAGGTTAGTGGTTCCTGAAATATGGCATAAAAAAGTGCTGGAGCTTCTTCACAATGAACATCCAGGTATTTTTAGAATGAAACAGTTGGCTAGAGCTTATTTTTGGTTCCCAAAAATTGATCAGTTTATTGAAAATTTTGTAAATAAATGTATACCTTGCCATCTCACAAGACCTTCAGCTCCAAAAGTAAAATCAAATTTTTGGCCTTTAACTGGCAAGCCTTTTGAAAGAATACACATAGACTTTGCGGAATTTGAGGGTAAAAATCTTTTAATTGTTAAAGATTCCTATTCGAAATGGATCGACGTATCTGTAGTAAATAGCATTGATTCAAAGTCGACAATAACACAATTACGAAAATTATTTGCTTGTTTTGGCTTACCAAGTGATGTATTATCTGATAATGCTCAGCAATTTAAATCTGACTTAATTTTAAAGTTTTTTAAATCCAATGGGATTAATCCAGTAAATTCTCCACCATATCATCCAAATTCTAAGGGTGCAGCGGAAAATTCAGTATCTATTGTTAAAAACATGTTGAAAAGACAAACATTTTCTGATCGTAAATATGATAATTTTCAACATAGATTAGATTCGGCACTTTTTGCTTATAGGAATACTCCTTCATCAGTAACGTTAAAAACTCCTGCAGAGTTAATTTTTGGCTATTTGCCACAAACTGTTATTACGAAGGTTAGAAGTAATCATTTGTTAAAAGAAAAAAAGTATCAGGATTATCAAAAATATTATTTCAATCGCAACGCTACTAAAAGAAATTTTGAAATAAATGAGAGGGTGTGGGTTAAATCAACTAGAGGTGATGTAATTAAATGGTTCCCTGGTAAAATTACTAAAGTTATAAGCCAGAATACATTTTTAGTTAAAGTTAATAACAAAACACGATATGTTCATTCCGATCATCTTAGGAAGTCTGCAATAGACGAAGAAAAATTTAGTTTTTCAAATTTAACTAATATGAACTGTGATGTTAATGTACCATCCATTAGGAATGCTATTTTACCTGCATTAGATATTGCTAGCAAACCTAATGAAGAAAATGTTAAAAATAATAGTGCAAATGAAACATTAACTAATGCAGAACCGTCAATAGTTAAGCCCGAAAATCCTCCGAATGCTGAATCGCAAAAATCACCGATACGTTCTACCAGACCAAAGCGAAACGTAAAACCCATTCAAAGATATGGCATTGATTCATGAATGTATATATTACTTTGTAATAATTTATTTTGTACATCATGTGTATTTTTATTTGTTTACTAACTGACAAATAAGGAGAAGAGTGTCATATCTGGCAACATTGAATAGCACTCAACAGATTAAATGAAGAAGTGAACTGAATGAATCGGCCATGTTGAATCTCACTTGTGTACTTGTTGCGTGTCTTGTTCCAGGTTTCTTGTTCTTATTAATGTTTTTATTTTAACTACCTTTGAGAATAAATGTAATGTTATAATCAAGTGTCACCTCTCCCACATACTACAACAGTGGAGGAAATGGTTTTAGAAATTCAGTTCCACAATTTGTTTCTCCTTGACTTGTACATTCAAATGTTCACCAAAGTTGTTCAATTGAAAACATTCCAAGTAAAAAATTCGACAACAGGTATAATTCATTAAAACCTTAAATGCTTAACAGTTTGAAAGAAAGAATTGGATATCAACTCTATTTTTTCAAATTGTTTGTCCTTAAATTTTGTATTTGTTGACTCATTTTTATTTTTGTTTCAAACTTTCAATATCTTAACTCTGCATCTGATTTTGAACATTTTTGCAATTGGAAGTATACATCTAGGACTAACCGTTGCGAAAACAAAGATCTTGCAGGTTAAAACGAAACATCCTGTACACAGTCGACTCCCGCTACAACGCGATGTGACTTAGGCGAAAAGGCTATAACGGGAGTTTTTCAGCAACAACGAATTTTAGAGCTAAAGCGAATTTCTCGCTCTGAACACGAAAATATTTGGAAAGGAATCATGATGCAATGTTTAGTAACCAATAACAAAGCGTTTCGGTTTTGTAATCGACTATTAAACGTTGACTTCGTGAATTTTCATGCTTTCAGCATCATTGACTACACAAGTTACCACGCACCACACTATAAACATAGCTTTATTAGTGTGTATATATCACCACTCCTCATTTTTCATTTATTTATTCTAAATATGAAAGGTGCTGAAAAATTGTGGCATCAAGATAATTTGTATAACATCAGCTCAAAAGTAACTTTGTAACCCATTAAAAATTTAACCAAATGTACACACAATATTTTGACTCAGAACTATTTAATACATTTAAAACTATGGCAAAGGTGCACTTAAGTAATAGGGGCCCAAGATTACCCCCCCCCCCCGTTCTCGCTTTGAAACCTTCAGGTATTTTTTGATGACCTCACAATCACCCCTGATAAATCATCATCTTCAATTTTTAAGTTATAAATGTAACTTATTATATCTACTCCTACAATACAGTGTTTTATTACTACATACTGTACGTACCGTACTGTTTTATTTTTATGTTTCTCTCTCCCATTGATCATTTGTGCATCGTAACAGTATTTTATGTTGAATAATGCAGCTTTTTTTTAATTACATAAAGAAGTGCAGCTCTTTATCTAAGAAACGGTAATATATAGTTAAAAAAATGGTCTAAAACAGTTAAAAGGTGTTTAAAAATGTCTTAAGTGATTGGGGATGTTAATTAAAAAAATCATGTACGCAACAATTTTCTATAACGCGAATTTCGACTTACGCGAGGAGTCTTGAAACGCATCCCTACGCGTAAGTCGGGATCCAACTGTATTATAGATACAGTAGGATCTCTGTTTAACGACGCTCTATTTCACGTTAATCTCTATTTAAGGACGGCTTTTCACTGTCCTAGATGGTCCACTATAGTGTTAAAAGCGTTCTATTTAAGGACGATTTCTACTTAAGGACGATTTTTTGTGGTCCCTTGAAAGTCGTTAAACAGAGATCCAACTGTACTTTTTTTTTCACCTTAACATTTTTTCTATTTCCCACAATTGGCTCTTGTTCCCTCTTTCTTATTCTATAAACATTATGCTTCTTTTCATCCTCCTTTTTAAAAATTTTCCTATAGCCGTTTTTAACACTTTTTTGGTTAATTTAGTATAAGTTTCTAAAAAGTAAAAAATTTCAGGACTTCAAAATCGATGAAATGACTCATTTTGTTCACTTAAATTGGTGGAAAATGATCTCATACGATATACGGCAGTACATATAAATACTGTAGAATTAAACGTCATGAATATTAATGATGAATAAGTGATGTGTGCTTGAATAATTGATGTTTCTGGTAATCATTCTACTATGTAAATGGGAATGATGAGGAAAGGTATGCAACCGATTCAATACAGATAATGAATTAAGCGGTATTATTCGTGTGAAGTTTCGGGTACGGTTTTCGAAAATTCTTAGAGAATTTGTTCCTAAAGCCTCTCAAATCTCATTTATCAAGTAACGTTTGGAACTGTTGGTTTACGTTTTGCTACATTTTGAGTAAAGATTTGCTGACGAATTTTTCTTCTTTTGAGCTTTGACATTTAGTTTAATTTGAATAAATAAATTTCGATTAATTACAGTTTGAATGAATGATGGAACTTTATACTTATTTGTCAATCGTAATAAGTTAAAATTCGTCGCAGTGAAAAGCTAGGATACATTTTTGGAGTAAATACTTATTTTGTTAATCATAAAGTTAGCGTTTCTGAAGTTCTGACCACGTTTCTTGTTTTTTATGGAAACTGTTTTAGGAAAAATACTGTTACTTATGCAGTATACCAGATATTATTATTTTGATAAACCTATTTAAATAACTGACGCTTGGATATATAATGAGGTTTTTAAAGTATCACGTGCTTGTTTTTTGAAAGGATAGAGCTTGTGCTCGAATAGTACACTTGGTTATTGGTACCATTTTATCATTTTCAGGGAAACTTGAAAACCTATCGTATAATGTTTCCTCAAGGTAAGTGATTTTATTTTTGCCAGTCAATTCTTTCAACAATCTTGTTGAAATTAAATGTTAGTTATTGACGTTGCGGGATTGGTTTTAAATATTCGTATCAAATGAACTCCAATCAAACGCTTTTTAAGCCGCATGGCAGCACATAAAAGTGTTCGTCTTTGCGAATAATTCCGCGTAATCCTTGTGATGTACTTCTGCGCAGTAACTACTTGGCAAGATATTGAAATGTTACTGGCACAAATATTTTACTGTTGGGTTTTGTTTTCACGATTGAGTTGCTGATCTTTACTAATAATAAAGTTCAAAGTCTCTCTTTCTGAAGGATGTTTGTAGGATGTCTGGATCTCTGTGACGCGCATAGTGCCTAGACCGTTCGGCTGATTTTCATGAAATTTTGCACAAAGTTAGTTTGTAGCATGGCAGTGTGCACCTCGAAGCGCTTTTTCGAAAATTCAATTTTGTTTTTTTTTATATTTCAATTTTAAGAACATTCTCCGGAGCAAAATTATGATAAGATGGACGAGTAAATTACGAAATTATCATGACGTGGAATGGGAGAGCGAATGAAGATAGCCAATTCGCGAGAAATTCGTCATCCATTATTTGTAAGTGATGGTGAACCGAATGATCTTTTAATTTTCAACTACGGGCAAAGCCGTGCGGGTACCACTAGTTAATGAATAAGGTAGTTTTCACAAATAGATAATGACGAGCACAAAGCATAATTTGGTTTCACGTCAGTTTGCTCTTAGGGAACCGGGACGTTCTCGGCAACGAAAAGAGTCAAATTTTTAGTTGCAAATCACAAGGTGTTTATTTGTTTTAAAATCAAGTGTGACTTAAAAACTATTTTGTATAGAAAGAATGCAATCTTCTCATCATAAACCAGTAAAAATATTTTTTTTCCTTAAAGAATATATTTTTGAATAGTAAATAGAAAATATATAGTTGCACGATAATTTGAAAATTTATGACTGCAAATAGTTACGCTTAGCAAATACAGTTCTGAATTAAATCATTCTTAACTTCAATACTATACAGGCAAAAAGTAACAAATTACAGTGAGCCAATTAGTTTTCAGTTACCTTCAAATTAAAAAACCACAAAAAATGTTAAAATATACTATTTCATAAAATCCCGAAAAAGTACGATATTTTTCGCTAAAATTAGCCTCTTAAAAATACAATAGTACCTAAACAAAAGTAAAAATATGTTTAACACATGCAAAATGCTTGTATATAATATAATACAAAGTTTCATAATCATACATTGATTTGAATTTTATGTAAGCGTACCTAAAGTTAAAAAAAATGTGTTTTCTGAAAAAAGGGGAAACGTGTTGACCTTGACAATGCTGGTAAGCATGCGATACACATCCCAAACTGCTTGCGCCGAGGCATTTTCTAAGTTTACGTTATGTAAATAGAAAAAAAAGAGCAAAAGTAACTGGATCATGAAATATTTGATGAAAGAAAACATTAGTTTGTGTCAACATTCAATTCATATGCCATCCCTTAAAAAGAGGCGTGGCTTTTTTGTTTACATTTTAAATAGTAAATTAATTAGCTTTCGGAATTTGATACCCACACAATATATACATTTTTGGAATTGGGGAAGTGTGCCTTATTTTATGCAGCTAAAATTGAAAAATCAATTTTTTGAACGTATAAAACGTCCCGGTTCCCTTAATATTTTAGAGCTTGTGAATGTCTCGTCAGTGCCTAGATGTCCAATTGAAGCAGCTTGTAACTGTTCTAAGATTGGATGGATGAGTGAGTTTTATTTTTGATTCGTGTCAGATTTTTGGCAATAATACTAGGCCAAAGAAAGCAGATCCAATTTTGATATATATTGCATATGATTAATTAAGCTCTGAAAGGAACTCCAATTCTATGAAACGTGTGAACCAGGCTATGCGAGCTGTTTGAGCAAAATATGTTATCGTAATAGTTGAGCAAGCCATTGAAAGCAGAAATTTTATTTTTAACAATCTAAAATCATGATGTTTTCAATAATGTACATTCTGGTACACTAAGATTTTTTTCTGATAACATATATTGATCCCAGAAATATCACCCTTCTCTTACATAGGCTCCACGTCCTTAATGAAAAGTTGACAAATAGTATTTGAATCGGTGAATGCAAACACTAACACAGATGAAAAATAATACTGAAAACAAAGATGACGAAGAATATGAAAAATTTGAAAATGAGCAACCGTCAACACACTCAATGACTTTTGATGCGCTGAGAAGCTTCAAACTGTTTTTGAGGCAAGGAATGCCTATGACGCTATGAGTATTCCTTCAAATCAATAACTCAAGAATGAGACAGTAGAATGGCTATGACGCTGAGAGTATTCCTTCAAATCAATAACTCAAGAATGAGACAGTAGAATGGCTATGACGCTAAGAGTATTCCTTCAAGTCAATAACTCAGGAAAGAGACAGTAGAATGGCTATGACGCTATGAGTATTCCTTCAAATCAATAACTCAAGAATGAGACAGTAGAATGGCTATGACGCTAAGAGTATTCCTTCAAATCAATAACTCAGGAAAGAGACAGTAGAATGGCTATGACGCTATGAGTATTCCTTCAAATCAATAACTCAAGAATGAGACAGTAGAATGGCTATGACGCTAAGAGTATTCCTTCAAATCAATAACTCAAGAATGAGACAGTAGAATGGCTATGACGCTAAGAGTATTCCTTCAAATCAATAACTCAGGAAAGAGACAGCAGAATGGCTATGACGCTATGAGTATTCCTTCAAATCAATAACTCAAGAATGAGACAGTAGAATGGCTATGACGCTAAGAGTATTCCTTCAAATCAATAACTCAGGAAAGAGACAGTAGTATAGTTTAAAGCAATTTTACCAACTTCTTTAGTGCTGACAGAAATATGAAAACAAAACAAAGAAAGTATGTACACATTTTAAAGATTTTTTATGAAATTGTTTTTACTTCCTTTTTACAAAAAAGGAAGTATTGTATTCGCGAAAAAATTTTCACTCAAAAATCGACCTTAATTTCCATTTTGCTCATCCCCGAATGAATAATGAGTTTTTTCTTCGACTCGGCCACACGTGGATAAGTGCCTAAGAACGTATAGACACGTGAAATATCCATTTTGACGATTCTCGAGTTAGTTACAACGAGTTTTCTCGTGACGTCTGTATGTATGTATGTATGTGCGTATGTAAGTCGCATAACTCAAGAACGGTATGTCCTAGAAAGTTGAAATTTGGTGCGTAGACTATAGTATTGGGGTAGATATTATTGGGGTTTAGTTGTTCACCTCCCTTTTTGGTTGCACTCGGCACTCGGGTGTTTCTAAAGAGGTCTTTTGCCCTTTTTTGGGGGGAAATCATTGTTAATTTCGATGTAAACTCAAGAGGTGTTACAATTTGGCGGACACTTGGCGATATATCGCCAGTCTTTTCGGCGCCAAAATTTAAACTTGGCGACAAATTTGGCGATTTTTTTTTTTTTAATTTGGTTTCAATTTGGCTACTGTTGGTGATATTTCGAGAGTAAACTATTGAATTACATTAAAATTACCAATAATGGGAAAATGACATTAGATTGAAGTGAAGTGAAGTCATTAGAGGCACACATGAGCTCGTTTACTCTGTTATAACGAGCAAATATCGCAGTCCCTTCGTGCTCGATGTAAGCAAGTTCGACTGTACTGCTAAAATGAACGTTTCTTATTAAGCTAATGTAAGATTAATAACACCAAATTATTTAACAATATTTACTACGATGGGCTCAAACTATGATGACATAGCAGTGGCGGCGATTCGAGGGGCAAGGGTTGGCAACCACCCCCCCTCCCACTTTTTATGGTTCATTTATTTGTTTTATTTTCCAATTTAGAAACCAAAACTAGAAATTATAAATAAAGCAGACACGTCAAAATTTTCAGATCATAAATATTTGTTTTACTTTGCATATCTGTTTACGAAACAGTATTTAGCACAAGCGGTAATTTTTAGTTAATGTATTCATTGTTCAGATATTAGTAAATCAGTTGTTTTAGTTAAACAAGCCATACTTACTTAATGAAATTATTACCAAGTGTTTGTGACATTTCAAAATACTTTGGGGGTAAATAACGTAAGTCTAATTCATGTCTAGGTGTTTCTTCGGGGAAAGTATTTGTGTACATAATTCATCAAAAACTTGAAAAAAACGTGAGTTAAGCTGTTAGATTTACATCAATTACCATTCATATGCTCTCAAAACAGCCTTACAAAAATTTTGTGATATTTTTCCTCTTTTTTTTCTTTTGCTGCCGCTAAAAATCCTATTTCTTTTAGTTGTCATTCCCCCCCCCCCCGTTCCCCAATTTTCAGTCCCAATCGTCGCCTCTGTGACATAGGTATTTTTCTTCTATAATATTGTTTACGGAATGTCATCTTGACTTTTCAAAAAGCTAGAAATGTCCGAACAAGAAAAATAAATTGCTGTCCTCACTTTTTTTTATTCAGAAGGCAGAGTGATATATACATACAGTGACTCTCAAAAGTGTTCGTACACCTACGACTTTCAATGAAATAGGACCTTATCCATTGGTTAGAATTAATATTTCGAACAGGTATTTAATTATAAGATCCATGATCAATTTTCAACAAAACTACATGACATTTTTTAAAAAACTATTAAACCTTAATTTTTTAAAAAATCAAAAACCAAAATGTGCCGCAAATTTTATTTCACAAAAGCCTTCGTACACTTTAAGAAATGTCTATATACTATTGAATAATCAAACTTTTTATTAAGTTATTATTTAGTAGAATATCATGCAGTATCAACAACACCTTTTAAGCGTCTGGGAATAGATTTCATTCTTTTTTCTTCCTTTTTTTGCGTAATTTCTGAGCACGTGTTCAACCACACTTCGAGTCTTACTGTTTCTTGCTGTATTTTCGTTCCAAAGTCATATTTTCGTAATCTAGCCTCCAGATATCTCTAAATATATTACATTAAGTTTAAATCTGATGATTGAAGGGGTATTTTCTAAACTTTAGGACAAGTTTTGAGACACCAGATGCAAACGTTGAAAATCGTGGTGCTTCTTATCGTCATCTTGATAAAAAATTAAGTTGCATCCGATGACCAAATTTTTGGCTAAGAGTTTAAAATTGGTTTTTAAAATATTTAAATGAACAGCATCATTCATTATATCATCAAAAAATTCCATACTACCAAGTCCTGATGCTGATATGCACCCTCACACAAGAACACCTTCACCGTCCTGATTAACTGGTCCTACTAAGTTCCTAAGTTTAAGTTCCTAATTTTTACTTCTATTTACAATTATACAACAATTTAATAAAAAATGATGAATTTATTTTCGTGTGTAAGTAAGACGTTATTCCAAAACGTTTTGAGCTTATTTATCATCGGTTTTGTGACGAAAAAGCGTAAGCTTTCTGCTTTTCGCGCGGCCGAGAAAATTTCTGCGAGAAGAGATCCCATGTAATCCAGCTAATCAAAGGACTTGGAGAACAATTTTAGGTGAAAATTAAATGTAAAAATTTTCATTTAACTCTGCAGAAACTTTTACAGCACTCAATTGTGTATATTTCATAATTTTTTAACTGTAAATCTCCGATCACACTTTGTCAATTTTACCGGTTGACCTTTTCTAACCTTGTTTTCGGTCCGATTCCTTTCTTTTAAGCATTTTATCAAGCACTTTATTACAGAATGGAATAAATTAACTAGTTTAGAGACATTTCAAACCAATTTACCGCTACTGTGGGGAAAAAATTCAACTTTCGAATGGTGTTTGTGTTTTTTTTTTCGAATACCAGCCATATTAAAGTAATAAGTACAATATTAAATAATAAATACGCAAAAAATTAAAGCCAAATGACCTTTAAGGGTCAACACAAAGCAAAAATAATAATAAAAAAACGACGTATGATAATTTTAATAATGAATTTATTCGAAAAATATTTGAGTGTTCGATGGCTTTTGTGGCGTATTATTTTTCTGTTTTTTTGACCCATTTCAAAAAAAAGATCCGTCAATATTTTGAAAAAACTACAGGGTTTTATTTAAAATGACATAGGAATAATGTGAAAAAAAAATAGACCATATTCGAGTTCAGTTTCGCGTTAGTTTGGTTTTATTAAAAAATTTTAAAGTATACGAACACTTTTAGGAGCCACTGTATATATATATATATATATATATATATATATATATATATATATATATATATATATATATATATATATATATATATATATATATATATTTATATATATTTACATTAGTTTCCGAGAGCAAGAAAATAACTAGCACTTGTGCTTCAACAGTATATCGCAATTTTTCGCAACTGGTAAAAACACCCACTAACTAAAAGTTGAGACCCACAATAATTTGGAGGCCTCCCTATAGCGGACTTTATTGGTTTTGGGGCCGTTAGAATGCATTTTTGAGGTTTTTCACACAACTGTGCAAACGATGTGCATCCCCCCTCATAAGTATGACATAGTAAATTCGCTACTAGCAGAATAAAAATCCTCCTTTAAGGTTTTTTTTTCAAATTAACTTTTTTTTTCTTTAATATTATTTGGAAAAATGCATGACTTGGTATAGTTGTAATGCTATGCATAATTCTTTAAGCAATTGGGGGGGGGGGGAATCCTTAGGAAAATGGGCCATGAAAATACCTAAAATAACCTATGCAATCTTCCTGTGTCACATTGAAAGATAGTAATTGAAAGACATCAAATGATTGTAAAACAGTAAAAGAGCAACCAAGAAATCTAAATATGAACCAATGAATCTCCAGTTTCTGAATTATTAATGCAACCATAAAATTTGAAACAAAAAGGAAAGAAAATCACTAAAAAATTAGAAAAGTAATGATTTTTTGTAGTTTAACAACAAGTAGTCTTTGTTTCTATCCGCGTGCTCGACTAAAATGCCGTTAAACTAAATAATTCTTCGTTTTAAACAACCATAACCTTACTTTATTTAGACCCGCGGAAAAAATCCGCAAATGCTTAAAAAGACACGTAAAAAAAAAAAAAAAAGAATCACACAGAAAACGCATTTTCCCCCAAGCCGGGTAAGAAACTAAAATAAACAACTCTTTGTTTCAAACAACGATATTTTATGATTTCTTACGACATGCTTAAAAAGATACGATATGTGCTCTCATTATTGTAAATCGTGCAAACTAGATTAGGGGGGTAAAATAGGGGAATAATTTTTCAAGACACGGTCTAATGGAGGAACCAATTTCTTGTTTGTAAACACCGCCAGTGTTGTTTTCATCCGATTTCTAACTGGTACTTGTATTCGTTTAGTTTCTTGGGTGACTGCAAGTCAAGAAGTTCAAATTTTTTAGCAGAGAGAAAAAATGTCAAAACTCCTCCAAATTTTCAAATAATCGAGCAATTTTTTTTCATCCGCAGTAACATGCATTTGTTTTGCTGTCATGCAAATATTGCATAGTTTCTATTAAAATCGGTCTCTGGAAAATTTAAAATGTAATTTAGATTTATGATGTTTTTGCACTCAACAGGTTTTTAGACTCGGAGAAAAAAGCTGTCATACATTCAAAGTTAACATTTGTTCATGATTTCACCAGAAATGTAGTAACGGTTGCTTTACCATCATAGCACAGGAATTCAAAAAAATATCTAGCTCTTACTAGACCATTTTTTACCATACATCGTTATAAAATATTACAAAACCATAGAAATCAGGAATTTTAAAAAACTTTACAGTATACTCAGGAATATACGCGAACAATGACAATGGAAGGTCATTACAAAAATTGAGCGGTGGTAGCTAAATATGTACCAATAAAAAGTATAGGTATGTACATCACTTAAAATGTATCATTGTCAATCAGTATATCATTGTCATGCGAAGTCCTTGGACAGGTAAATTATTCATCATAAAAAAACTAGTTTACGGGAATATGTACAATCGTTTTGATGTCTTCCATTTTCTTTATGTTGATTGGACTTTGTACATCATGTCTTGAAGGAAAATCGACGTCTCAGGAGGTAGGTTTAAGTTAACACCCTGAATACACAGCTTAAGTAGCGACATACCCAACCATCCGCCATCTTGGGTCTTAATGCTACTTTTTCCTGATCTCGACGGTAGAGAAGTGCTAAGTTTCGCTTGCTACTCGATTATTGACCTTGGCATTGCTTCGCTTCAGTCCGGCATAGGCCGCGATCTCATACGGCCTGTTATTGCTTAGCTGTGCAACTGTAAAATGTCCGGTACAATTAATGATCCCGCCAATTATGAGGTTCGAAGTGTCATAATATTTTTGAATGCAGGAAGATTGCGACCAATAGAAATTCAGGCAAGTCACTGAGTTGTATGGAAATATGATAAACGAAGCATCAGTTCGAAAATGGTGCATATTTGGTTGGAAAGCGCTATGGTAGCAATGAGGAACTGAAAGATGGTGTTAATAAAACTGGTTCAACAGCTTGGCGGCAACTGTGTATGCAGAAGGCACAGAACAACGTGTAAAACGCTATGACAAGTGGTTAAATTTCAACGGTGACTATGTAGAAAAGGTAATTTATGTATCAACTAGTAAATAAACGAATATGTTCTTTATATCAGTTATTAAAGTTTTTATACAGAATCGTTCATTACTTTCCGTAAGACTCTCGTACAATTCAACGGTAGTTTCATATAGTACCGAAAATTGAACAAGTGTATTAAAATACGTAAATTATCTATCAATATATTAAGACATGATAATACGAATCTTGTGCGGAAAAATTACCAGTGAGGTCTTGGTCTAAAAATGAAAAGTTAACTATTTAAAAATAAAAGTTAATTAGTTTTCTTTACAATCGGAGTAAACTGTACCTAATTTGAAAGTACATCTAACTTCATCTGAAAACGATTTGAAGAATCTCAGCTCAATTTATTGAGTTAGAGAATCTCACCATATTTTATGAACTAATTAGAAATGCTTCTCCATGCGTGAAAAAGTATTTGAAAATTAATTTGAGGTTGCACCCAAACTACTTTTTAAGCTAAGCCAAAATTCGGTGTAATTAATTTTACTCCCTCTACTTACCCTGTGTACCAAGAGTTAATGATATGTACAAATAGGAAGTAGAGCGGTTAAAATAGAAAACATGGTGAAAAGTTTATTTCCTTAAACATTATAGTTTTCTAGGTTTTAAATATTTGCAAATAAATTTTAGATGTTCTTCTTAAGGGAGTCTGGGACACATTTTGAAAATTTTTTTATTATGTACTTTAGAGTTTTGAAATTTTTTACACTGATTCATCATTTATTTAATAAGCAAAATCATAACAAAAATATGAAAAAAAAAATATTTTTTTATTTTACTTTAATTAGTTTTTTTCAAAAAAATGGGGTTGATTTAAATTGCTATAACTCAAAATATTGTTGGTCAATTTTCAATTTTTTTTCAAAAAAGTATGCACAAATATCTAAGCTTTAATTTTTATTCGGCGATTTTAAAAATATTGATTCAATAAAAAATATTTGAAGAAAAATTTCGAAAAATTCAAAGATACTTTTTTTAAAAAAAATCATAATTTTTGCAGTTAACGTTTTTTTCAAATTCGCCGAATAAAAATTAAAGTAAACTGCTTGAAAAGGATATGCTCCAAGTTTCATTACTTTATCTCTATCGGTTCCTGACTTATAAGAGTTTGAATGCAAGAAATCAGGAAAAATTGCATCATGGAGAAAAACGCGTTTAAAGTTTTAAAGTTAAGTACACATTAGTTAGATGCATGCAACAAAAATAACTATATCTTTCGTTCTATTTAAGGTAGAAACAAGATTCAAACGTCTTCTTAAGCAGAAAGAAACGGAGCAATTTTTCAAATTATAAAAAAAAATTGCAAAATTTGACGATTTTTGTGTCCCGGACCCCCTTAAAGTAAAAATGAAGGCCTACAAATCTTAAATAAAAACTTTTCAAAAGATACGAAAATAAATCTTTCGACTAAATATTTTTAACTTGCTGTAAAGTATGAAACACATACGAACTGAAACAGGGGTACTCGACTGTGTGTGAGTGGGGGGGGGGGGCTCATGGCGCAGAGAGGTGGCTTTCATTTTTGGGGTGTTTGGGGGTGTGCTTCATTGCTCTAGGGGATTTGAGCAGCCTTTACTATGACATCAGTTTCTTCAAAGTTAATCTTCGTATTTACAGGTACGATCATTTATTTTTTTTTTTCTAAACGATACTACTTGGAATTAAATTTATGTTGAAATATGTTTAATACATTACTTGGTTTGGTCTTAAGCATAAATATGTTTCCATTCATGTAGTGAAGTTATTTGTAGGTTTAAAATATTTTTTAGAAAGTGTATAAAACACCATTTCGGATAAAACTCTTACCTCTTTGAAACAGAAAACCGAGTCTTATGTATATACAAAATGAGTTTGTACCATATAACTAATAATGACTAAATATGTACAACAATTGCAAAAAATATTGCAGAATTAGAAACTAATATTCAAAGTTTTAAATGCGATATTTCAAAATTGTTTATAAAAACTCTTATGAAACGTCCAAATAATTAATTCACAAATTAAAATAATTAATTATAACAGCATTGTATATTGTTCGAACTGTTTTACAGCACATTTGTACAAATTCTATGTAAATGTACATAGATGAATATCAGATTATTATTTCGAATAAGTTTAAATGAATTCATCATAAATATATAGTGATATTGATAAACAAAGTATACATATATTCAGTAAATTACCAACCCAATAGCCAGGGCTAAAGCAGAAATACATGAAATACACCACCAGTTCAGTCATTTCCAGACGAGGACTGCAGTTTCGTGCTTATTAGCACTCATCAGCTCGGCATAGGAAAGTGACTGAGCTGGAGATGGAAAACCTCTTAAGGAAGCCAAGAGTGCCAAACAAACTGGTAGCTAATATGAGTACTAATAAGTACGAAACTGCAGTCATCGGCTGGAAATGACTTAGCTGGTGGTGTATTTTATGTATTTCTGATTTAGGCCCTGGCTATTGGTTGGTAACTTACTGAATATACCATGCCTTGCCATCAATCCTCGAGTTGAACCGAACCATTGCTTCGGTCACTCGTCTGGTCTACGCTAAATCTATATTAGCTACCAGTTTGGTTTGGCACTCTTCCATCTCCAGCTCAGTCACTTTTCTATGCCGGGCTGATGAGTGCTAATAAGCACGAAACTGCAGTCCTCGGCTGGAAACGACTGAGCTGGCGGTGTATTTCAAAGTATATATAGTAGTTTTTTTTTTCTGGAATTTTTATTCATATCGAGTTACTTTTTTTTGCAGTTATGGACAAAACATGAGTTTAAATTGTATAGTTTACTTCATTTATTACTTAAACGTATGTAGTTATTTGCTTAATACTATTATTTATATTTCTTATTTAACAATTCATTTGACAGTGTACATAATTCGCGTTAAATCATAGCACAATATTATCCAAAGAGTGAAGAAGCCCGCTTATTATTTATTAAACAGAATAGAAGAATGATTCATCAATTAAGATGGCAAAATTAACCAAATTTTGTTCTCCTCCGTCTTTATTTAATTTACATAATAGGTACAGATAAACACACAACTAGTATTCAAGACTATCTAATGCAGTGGAATTTAAATATAGGAACAAAACTTTTTTTTAATAAAAAAAAATAAATGTTCAAATATTGAATTGAATGCACTTTCTTCTGAAAGTTTATTATGTGGAGTAAGAATCCATTTATCTATTGTGATCCTATCCAGCCACAATTTTCTTCATTTCTTTTACCCTCAGGTAAACGCTATTAATTTGTGGCCCGATTTTCTACTGTTGGAACATCCAAATACGAATTTTCCCATTTTACAGAAGCTTTGATGAACGAATTGAATATCGAAAGGAAAAAAAAAATATCTCTAGCTTTCTCTAAAACTAATGAAGCTGAGACCCAAAATGCCGCGTAAAAGCCACATGATTCTCAACCTCCATTCAGAGTTGAAAACGGCATGCAGTGGCTCTTTAGTTGCAGCTGTAATAACCCCTTTTTCATTAGAGTTATAGTGGAGCTCTTTGTATCGAGTGGAAGCAAACTTAAATTCACAATGCAAAGCACGCCAATCACTGACTCATGTTGTTTTTGCTCTCAACGTTTAAAAGAGAGGCCCCGTCTCTTTCTGAGTGTCGTGGTTTTTGCACTTAACACGCATCTTGCTTCCCACAGCGAATTTTCGAATTTTATTGACTAAAGTGGTTTTTGCTCTCACCGATTTATTTGCTCATTTTCTTTTTAAATCCGTTTGACCTTTTTATGAAGCAGCTCTTGTTTTTCAAAGAACATTTGCCCCAGAGAATATTATGATTAAATCCTCTAAAGTGTTCTTTCAGGGAGTTTCTAATTTTAAAATGGTTTTGTAGATTAATATCAATTAAAATAAGTTCATAATGATCATTAATGGCTCAGATTATCAAAAAGGATGATATGGCCCAAATAATACAGGGTTAGAATAAAAGAATATCTCGATTTTAAAAATTTATATTGCATATAACACTTACCGCTATAAATAGTACATAAAAATAAAGATAAACAGTCAAGTTTTATGAACGTACATTCCGCATTAGCGCAGTCAGAAATTCCTTCTGGAGAGGGTTATTTGGTCACATCAGTCCTTACATAGGATCGGCAACAATGTTAAAATCGAGACCTCTTTGGGGGTGTTTTTACCCCCAAACCCTCCCCCCCCCCTTTTGCAGCATCACTGACATTTCGTAACTCTGGATTGGCAGTACATGTGATGATGATTTACCTATTATGCAATGGCCAGCCAGATCCCCAAACCTAACCCCATGTGATTTTTTATGGGGTTTCGTCAAAGACAATGTTCATACACCATCATTGCCTACAGCATTGTAAAAACTGAAAGATCGCATATGTGTAGCATTACGAAATACTGACAGTGAAACACTCCAAAGTGTTTGAAAGATGTGTGTCGCGTTAGGAAAGGCGCACACATCGAACATTTGTGAGTGAAAAAAAACTTGGACAGTTTACCTTGATTTTAATGTGTCATTTATAGTGTTAAGTGTAACAGTTTGTGAAATATAAATCGGGATATTCTTTTATGCAAACCCTGTATTTGAACTGGTGTGATCAGAACGAGAATGGCATAACTCATCCTAAGTTGGTTCCCAGTAGGTTCGGTAAAAACAACTGTAAAAAAAAAAAAAGAAAAAAAAAGACATACAGTGAAGAACCGTTTATACGTTTCTCTTTTATACGTTTTTATCAATTATAAGTTTTTAAAATTGGTCCCTGCAATGTCTAATACACATTAGCTTATACCTATTATACGTTTTTTCAATTGTACGCTTTTTTCATACAGTCCCTTCAAAAACATATAAACGGTGCTCCACTGTACATACAGAAGCAGGACTGTGCAAGTTTTGACTTCGAGAGAAGGATTAGTATTTAAGCAGACACATTTTGTTTGTACTATGCATCACTTTTTATCAAAAGTTACTAGTAACGTATTTTAAAGTATCTTCAAATGACTGTAGTATGTATGACATTGTCATTTTACACTTACGATGGGTTTATAAAAACCAAGTCAAATGCAGAATAAGCCTGTTAATGGTTAAAAATGCTCCCAATAGTAGATTAGTCTGGCTAACGGTCGAATCAATGGCATGGAAACTAACTTACATCACTGTCTTTCTCATCTCAGCAGCAGTTCAGGATAGTGGATAATTTTTTGTGCGCTTTTAGTGGCCTATATATTTTAGCATATTTTTGGGCAAATAGTATCCTTGAAAAGAAAGTACGAATCTATGCTTAATTCGAAAAGTAAATTTTTTGACCTAAACCAATATTATTCTAACTCGTTAAATTGGAATAGCAATGTGGAAAATTTTCGTATGTTCAATTACGTTTAAAAGTTGACTTTTTTTTACGCAAAAGTAAATGTTTAATTGATAGCATTATGAAGTAGCTACTTTCTTAAATTTTTCTTCTGGTATTAATTTATAATTGATTTACATTTTATTTGCTACATGAATATATGCCATAATTGCTTTTGTTTTTTAGACAGTCGTTACTAAAAACACTTTGTCGTGCTTTTGATTATGATTTCGGGGCAATAACCTTGCATGCTAATCGCTTAAAAATTGAGGTCGTTTTCCGGAATAACTTGATACTCTTCGCGATCGAAGTTGAGATCAATAGTTCGATTAACAGCTCAGTTTCTCTTTGAAACAAAAGAGGATCGATTTTGACATTGATCAGCTAGTTAGTTAAATTTACGACTCATTTTGCTGATCCGGTTGTAAAACGATGTTGAGGATTTTGAAGTTATCAAATGAAAAATACCGTTGCAAATCAAAGGGAATCTGGGTGCAAACTTCCGGTTTTTGTCGTATTAGCTATTGATCACTGAAGCTTGTATTAAATTAGTACCACTAAATTGAAAACATAAAATTGAAACATTAGTTAAAGGAAGAAGTAAGAAAATTAATTTTCGATGTTTATTGGCAGTTAAAAGAATTACGGAACGGAAATCAGGGAAATGAAGTTCATCTTTTCCGAACATTTAACTCGATCATTGACTGTTAAAGGGATTGATTGAAGGAAAATAAAAGCATTTGAAGTTTTAAATTTCTCGATTTTTTTCTGTTTAATTTGCGAGATCATGGAAATGCATGAATCATTAACTACAAAACGGTAGTAATCTAAAAATTTTGGAACTAACTTTTATTTTTTGTCGATGACTCTTTTAGATTGTTAAACGCACCGATGACAACCGAAAGAGAACTTTTTCAACTCATTCTTTTAAGGCTACGGCGTGTGTTGTTTGAACAAAATCAGGATTGTGTCTTGTAGTTGTCTTTCCTGTTAAACATTTATTTGTTTCTTTAATGTTATTAGCGAATCATGTATCCTCGCTTAAAATAGTAACAATTTAATATTCTGCGAATTAGTATTCGTGTTGACAATGTATAATGTAAAACTTAAAATGTATAGCAAGATCTCTGGATAAATGTAAATAAACATGTTAAAGCACAAATGTTGGCAAAAACACATTTTAATAAAACTGAAAGGTTTTTGTTGGAGGTACGCTCGTAGTGAATGATGTAAAAAATGGGGTAAGTATTCTGAAAAAGGTTGAGAATCTTTTAGAGCAAAGCAATTTACATTATACCTGACTTTAACGATCAAGCGTTCAATATTCCCTCCTCTATTCCTAGCTTTATCGACTTCCTAAATCGTTAAATTTCAAGTATAATTTTCGAGCGCGAGTCACATTGTGCTACTAAATGAAACAACTTAGTGATTCTTTATATGTACAGTTAGTTGACTCTCGATAACTCGAAACCTTATGACTCGGATATTCCTTTATCTCAATCTTTTCATTCGGTCCCAAAAATAAGTGGGAGTTTTCAGTACAAAGGTGTCTCTTTATCTCGAACACACTTCTTTTAATTTGAAGTTTTTACGAAAGTTTCGTTTTCATTTCATGCGTTAAAATGCTGTCAAAAAGTTTCAAATAAGTTTATTTTTCCTTTATTACATTGCTTTGCGTATCAGCATCTTAGATCAAGGATAATTTATTTATAATAGTTCTCTCTAATGAGCCCAGTGTGGCAAGATTGCTTGAAAAGTGGCCGCATTTCAAAATTTCAATATGCCTAAAAAAGGAAGTCAGATAAGCAATTTTGAAATTTTTTTGAAACAGAGAGAAAATAAGCTATTGAACTAGTAACAGACAAAGACTACGGTGAAGGTATTCCGTCCTTATTAAATGCTAAATCACAAGATGACACTTTCTGTCAATTTACTAATCCAGGATCATCTAAGTTATTCTATCCCAATCCCAAACAAATGCGCCGTAAATATCACTACTGTCAAGACGACATGAAATTTACCTTGCCAAAGGCAATAGCTCATACCAAAAGCAAACGAAAACACTCACTCATGTTTTTCCAGGTAAATTTTGATTCTTTCAATGTTCTCTTATTCAAAAAATATGTGTTTCCCTAGTAAGTGGGAACACTGAGGCAAAATTGCTTTTTTATTTTTTCGTTTGTGTGAATATGTAGTTTTGTTCCAGATCCACTTTCATAATTTCTATTATAGTGATAAATATTGCACCGTTTGAAAGAATTTAATTTCAGTGTTTTTTAATAATAAAAAATTCAATTGAGTTTTCGTGCTTCGCTGTACCTACTCTTCCCCCACTACGTATTTCTCGCACGAGTAGGCCATCAAGTAGTGTGGTTTTAGAGTAGAAATAAAGCATCTAGTGGTGTCACGAGCATCTTTTGACTGAGCAAAGCATCCTGTGGTCCTTTTAGGGCACCAAGTTGCTTTTCCGTGCTCTCTGCATCTTTTTTAAAGCAGCCACAATTCATTAAAATCCCCCAAAATAGCACAGCAACTATTTTTTTATCATCATTGTCTTTCTTCTAAAATAAAATTCAAGCTGAAAAGGTTAAACCTTTTATTATAATTTTGCAACTTTCAAAAAAGGGCAATAAAAACAAAACGTATCACATAAAAATTGAAAAATAAAGCGCTAACACTAGCTCTGTCTGAAATACTAGGGTTCCTTGTTTAAAGGAACACATGTGGAGTTGCGTGCTGGAATAAACGATTGCGTGCTCAAGAGTTGGAGAGAAGATTAATGTCCGTAGCAATCTGGATTCTCTTCGGAAAATCTTCCACACTGCAAGAAAGTTCTTCATCAGTTATTAACTTCGTATAGTGTCCACAATTTAAAAATTTTGCGTAAGATAAATATTTATTTGAAAGAGGAATGATCGATTGGAATTTAACAATGCACAAGTTTCAAATAATATTTTTGTATTTTTCGTTTTCGTTCATTGGAATGTGAAGTAATCGGTAGGGTGAAATTTTGGTTTTATGATGTTATTTTGACCCACATTTGGATGTGACATTTTGCTATTTCTTTTCATATCATTTTGAGAAATAATTTTTTCTAATTTCAAACATTCAGACACGTGTGTAATTGCTTCTTACATGTTTTCTACGAGCTTTGGTTATTTCAACCTTTGAATTTACTATCCAGGATTAATTTAGATTTGACTACTCTTTGCCACCTTTTATAAGGTATTGTTTTTCGAACAATATAAATTATGTTGTTTTAAATCATTTAAATGAAGTAAGTAAGAACATATTAAGAAAAAAGAAATAGTTAAATTTTGAATTTTTTGACTTATTTTTATTTTTACTTCAAACTTTCAATATCTTAACTCTGCGTCTGATTTTGAATATTTTTGCAATTTAAATATACATCTAGGACTAACTGTTGCGAAAATAAAAGTCTTGCAGGTTGAAACGGAACACCCTGTATACTAGGGTGGAGTGAAAAAATAAATTTTCGAATTTCGAACCGCCTGGGGTCTCAAAAGTTGCCTTTTAGCATCAATACGTTATCCTTAAAATCTTAGCCTCCTAGGATAATGTCTTTAGGTTCCCAAATCGCTCTAAAAAAGTCCAAAAGTGCAAAAATCGACCTTTTTTGAACATTTTTTACGAAAGAAAAAATATATAATTTTGAAATTGCTTTTAGGTGTAAATGTTAACTCTAGGTAACATTAGTATCTCCCAGAAGTTTTAGTTCAGTGGAGAAATTTCTTTAAATTTTTTAAAAGCCACAAAATAAGCCAAAAATCGACGTTTTCCTTCCTTTTTCACACGATCTTGCAAAACCAAAGTAGATTTAGTGCACACAATATAAATATTTTAAACACAGAATCTGAACTTATTTATCAGTTATATATCTTATTTCTTAATTAGATACTAAAAAATATTTCACTTAAGAACGTTTGCTATATATTACTATAGTATTTTATCTACAATAGTAGTCTAAATTAAGAAACACTCTCAACAAGAACAAATATATATATATATATTTACCATTAAAAGATCTCGATTACAAAATTCTGTAAATTCATTTTACCGAATATTCGTTTATGCGACTCGAATTAACGCGACTTACAAACAGGGCTAAGTTACTTACTGTATACCCAAGAACGTATGGACGGTCGAATTATCCATTAGTTAATTACAACCAGCTTTCTCGTGACGTCCATATGCACGTATGTATGTGCGTATGTATCTCGCATAACTCAAAAATGGTATGCTGTAGAAAGTTAAAATTTATTACGTAGACTCCTAGTGAGGTCTAGTTGTGCACCTCTCCTTTTGGTTGCATTCGGATGATCCAAAAGGGGTCTTTTACACCTTTTTGGGGGAAAATCATTGTTAATTTCAATGCAAACTCAAAGGATGTCAAGTGGCGGACACTTGGCAATATATCACCTGGCTTTTGGTCACCAAGTTTTGTCGTCAACATGTTGACAAATTTGGCGGTTTTTTCTTTTTTACTATCTGGTTTTAATTTAGACACTATTAACGATTTTAGAGTTGAACATTGAATCACAATAAATTTGCCAAGATTGGAAAAATTAATCTGTTTAAAACGTTTTTTTGCTTCGGTTCGCAGCACACTAGGGGTGAAAATATTTAAAGTTTTTCCTTGCTGACTCCAAGGAACTATTATCATTAAATTGGAGTGAAAGGAAGTCATGTGATGCACTTATCAGTTCGTTATTTATACGTTTTTTCAAAAATGACCAGACTCTTGTTTTGGCGATATTTAAAACAATAAGATCAAATATTATGGGAGCCAGCTACAAATTTGGTCAATTATTTCCTCTCGAACGATAATTTGTCAGAGGTATCAGGGAAAGGTATCAAAACGCCTCGTGAAAGTCAGCTGTGTGTCTGTGGGTGGGATGAGCGGCGGTAGCCTACCACTCATGTAAAAAAAAAAAAAAAAAAAAAAAAAAGTCATTTCTTCCCGGGTCAAATTTTGGTTAAGACAATATCTCGGGGGGAAAATAAAAAATCAGCTGACGTAACGCGGTGGGTTATGAGTCAGCTGGTAGGTCGAACATGTAAAAAAAAAATCAATGATTTCCTCTCGGCTAAGAATTTGCCTGATGACAACTTATATGCAACTGTGAATAAATACACAAGTCAGCTGGCTGTACCCAGGTGAAAAAATGGTCAGCTGGTACATTGAAAATAGTGACGCAGGAGTTCAACGGGAGCATCTATCGCCTACTAGAATGCGTCAGCTGACAAGTTTTCCCTCGACTTACTGCCAGCTGACTTTATTTATTAGTTAGAGAAGTATATTAACAATCAGCTTACAGACTTTCATCTGTGAGGAAGTGACATATGTTAAATTATTTTCGTCATTTCTATAGATTAACCCACCCTAGCATAGCATGCAATACATGCAACCTACTGCCAGCGGCCCACATTCGTCCCGTGAATGGATTAGGTCCGGCCAGCGGGAAGCTTACAAACCAAATGACCGGCTTTTAATTGATAATATATTTTCTTTTTGCATTCTTTAGAGAAAACTAGGCCCAAAAAATCACAAAAACCGCACTATTGATCGCTTAAGTAAGAAAAATTCGTGGGCGTGCGGCGAGGACCTGAGGTACCACTGATTGAGACTCGAGGGTCCCAACCTTTCAGGCTATGTGCCCTCCTCTGAACACAGATGGGAATTCACCCCTCCCCACGTACACTAGAAACGAAGCTAATTATTATATGAACAAGTGGATAAGTTTGTGCACAGAAAACAGCAAAATTAAAACAGCAAAATGCAGTGATTATAAACTTTACTCCAAAAACAGCGAAGTAGAATCGTGTTCACGACAAAGGCGGAACAAAATTTCTTTTCCTGGAAAACAAGCAATATTCTAATCACTTTTCCTTCCTTCCAACATTTTAAATTCAAGGATCACATTGTAAAGTTCTGGAGACGAGGGCGAGCCAACAACTCATAATATTTCAGTTGAATTGGTCTATAGATGGGACAATCCTAACCTGGCAGCATTGTGAAGGCTACGCAGACCTTAGTCGCAGTATTACGTCCCTGCCAGGTTTGGTTTGTTCCAACTATATTTCAGCGGTTATCAGCATGAGGTCGTAGTAGAATTTGAAGACAGGCGTAAACGTTTAAATAAGGAAAAAAAAAATGAAAGCATTTTGCTTACATTTGTGATAACCTGAAAATATTTTTGACGCTATAACCTGTTTTTGTGATTTTTAGAACAGTTTTATTACACACCCCCTGCTGACTTCGCTCGCCAGCTCCCGTTTGAAAATTGCGGGGGTTCAATGACGCCTGCGACGGGTGATATTTAATTTTTTAATACATCTCAGTACGTCAGGACATCTTCAAAATTAGATTTCCAGCCTCTTAAGGTTTAGAGGGTTGAGACGGAAAAACAGCCTTCCCCTCGATATTCTGTATCCAACACGACCAGTATTGACCTGGTAGACATTTCCAGACCGGAGGAGATAGGGTTGCAACACACACACAGACAGACGCGCACTGGTAAGAAAAAGAAAAATCTAAAATGTTGAACAACGCAGTCCGAGTTATTTCTACTGGATTGATCCTTTCTACTTTTATTTATCAGGCATCTTAGTCCCTTTATTTATCAGGCACGAGTATACAAATTATACATTAGCTCTTATCTTCTGGGGAACATTTCTTTAACTATTCACACAAAATATTTGTATCCAGTAACAAGGCTAACGGATAATCTTAATTTTTTCCCAAAAAGAAATATCCGTTCATTTCAAAGAACAATCCAGTCGATGGAAACTTTTCCTTCTGAGCGTAGTTAATTGAGTGGTTAATTTGAGATGGCGAAAATCGATATACAAATCAGGCAACAGCAGATTCTTTGGGTATATCAAGATCATTATCTCTTTTAAATGAAGCTCCTAGACGAAAAAAATGAATGTTTCTTCCTTTTCTTTTATCGCTTTCTCTTAGTGCTGCTAATAATGCTACACAAGATGTTGATGCAAATGATACGAAATATGAAACTGCTTTAAATAGGGATATGGTTTTCCCTGAACGGTTAAAAATAGCAAAGAAGAACTGAGTGTTTTTCAAGAAGAGGAAATTTGGAGAGTGTGTAAACTTTTCACTTTTTTCAATATAAAGCGTGTAACTGCAAGAGTCACGTGTAACTGCAACGGTGTAACTGCAATTTGTGTAAAAATTGGATAACCTATTCCAATTTTTACACAAATGCATATTTTTTTTTCAGTTTTCGATACCTACCTCTGCAGCTATACGCTTCTTATGACGGGTGTGTGTGAGACGATATCCCCTGAAAAGTTAAAAGGGAAGGGTAGGGGATATAGTGATACCGATAGACATACGTATCTCATACGTAAGAGAAAATACTACTATGTTATGCAGTCAACATCATGATCTTAAATATTACTATCGGTTTTTATACTGAATCAATTTTCTAATTTATGATAAACATAGCAGTTAAATGTTAAAGCAGTAGTAGAAACAAATACATATGGTTTGCAGGCAGAAACTCTATCAAACTTTGGTTACTTCTTCCAGGTAACGAAAAAAAAAAGGAATAAAAGTCTGCTTTTAATCTTGAACCATAATTGATTTTTTGAGCCTCTTCTAACGAATCCCATTTCGTGTAAAATGCTATTAATGCTGAGGTTTTTTTTTAAGTGAAAAAGGGGTGCGTGTGTTGAGAAGTTTTACTTCTTTAGTTCCATTTTTTTTAAATACATTTTTACCTTGAAACAACATTAAAATGAGTACATAAAATGAGTGTTATTTCAGAAAAAAAGGACTTTGTGGACGCAATGTTAAGTTAGTTTTTAATCACAGTTTGTAAATAATGGAAAAGGATCATTAAAATGTAGTTTTGCTCCACCGTCATTTTTTAATTTTATTTTTGGAAGTACTTGAGTGATATTAGATTGCAACGAATACAAAAAAGATATTTTTATTACTGAATAAAGGCCCATAGTGTGGGGGTTAGAGATCATGGAAAGATGCGGATAACCCAGGTTTAAATCTCAACATTTCTGTGCTAACAGACATAGAAGGTCATATAACGTCATGCACTGATAAACAATATTCATCAGGAAAAATGACTTCAGATTTAAAGCATAAATCTCTTTTTATTTTTATTTATTTATTTTTTAAATTCACAGCATTAGTACATGTCTACATGAGCACCCTTCGCAGTTTTGAGGCCATTTTCAACTTCGACACTTGCGCAACTAGTTTACCATTTAGGGTTGTAGGTGGGTTTGCGGGAATGGAGCACATAAATACAAGATTTAAAATTAAAGTTGGCAATATGTGTTAAAAACCAAAAGGGGGAGGGCGGGTGGGTCAACCCTCAAAATCCACGTCACTGCAACTCTGGCAACAGGTTTATTTATTTATTTATTTTTATTTATAAGATTCACAAATAACTCCTCCTGCTCCACACAGTACATTATGAGGCTTACAGATGTAAACAGCAATTGCATCATTATACAAGCATAAGAAGATGAATGAAATAGAAATAAATAGTTTACAAATTTAAGTAATAACAAACCAGCGAAACAAATAGAATTACGGCTTTTAAAATAACTTCAACAAAGATAAACCAGGAGGTATCATCACACATAAATGGAAGGAACAAAAAAAAAAAAAAAAAACACACACACAAACGTTCGAAAGAGTCCCAAACAAGAAAGACACAGCTTACAAATTTAAATGACAGGATAAAATTACGAAAAGCATTAAGGTTGTGAACGCTATCAACAAATAAAGACTAAGAAAGTGGCCAACACCCCAACTGTTTTAAATCTTTCTTTAAAATTTTTCTTGGATCTCAGTAAATATTACAATATAATAAAATATGCTCAACACTCTCAGCATCCTGTTCACAAGAACACAAATCATCACTTACAAAATTAAATCTAAACAAATAACTTCTAAAATTTCCACGCCCTAAGAGAATTTGTATTAACTTAAAATCAGTAAAAACTCTTTACAGTTTAACCGCCCAAAGATAGGTGGAAAGAAGCTTTTGGTCCCCAAAGAGCTTTTTGTGCAACCAAAAACTCCGTATTCCAACTTTTGCTGTGACTCATGATATCACATCCATTTTTCTTTTTTTAAATGTCAATATTGAGGACTAGCGTGCAAAACACTTTCTCATCGACAAAATCCTGCAGGTAAAACTGAGCTGAGTTTTTTTTTTTTAATCTTTTCATAGAAGCCATTTTCGGTTTTCGATGACAGTGGCTCCTTACTTGAGTGACGTCAGAAACGGGATGCAAAATCATTAATGTTAATAAAAGTAGAGCGGCTTTTTAATGCAGGGGAATAAAACTTGTGAGCGCTCAAAAACTCCTCCTTTCTACTTCACAACCTCAAACACACACACATATAAAGAAAGATTTTCAAAAAATAGTCTTATGGTAATCTCAGTCATAATAGTCATAAAGTCTTCAAAACGTTAAAATCTATCAAAATTCGAAATTAGAAAAATTTCCCGATTTTTACTTCCTTTTACAGAAAAGGTTTTCTGTTTTAGATTGCCTTTGAAGCTTGAAATAATAATTGTAATTTTTGACTTTCAAACATGATTGATATTGTTTGAAAGAAAAATAAATATGATTTCCCTCTCTTACTGTATAATCTTTACTGTCTGAAAATGAAAGGTATTGAGTTTTGATTATTTTTTCCAAATCAGTCTTAAGGCCAAAATCAAAACTAAATTGTTTTTTCTTTTTCTTTCCAGCAGAAACCCCAAAGCAAAACTTCGTAATAGTTTCTGAAGCTGAACCAAAACTTAAACTGCAGTTTCAGTTTATTTATACGGTCCTTCTAAGCACAGTAGTAAAATGGGTCATACCTGCACTTTTGAACAAAACTGAGTTGAGTTATTATAACCAAGTTTTTCTCTAGTTCATATTTTACTTAATAAATAAAATGTTTTAGGCTCATTTGATCAGGAAAGTTTTTTAAAAAATTCTGAAAAAAAAAGACATCTGAATCAAATAAATGGAAGAGCCAAACTTTAAAACACAATATCTCAGCTTGAGCTCAACTGTCGATTCCACTTCAGTTTTACTACTACTATTTTTGAGGAAACGTTGAAAAATTTCTTCTTGACAAGAAGTACATAATTTTATTACCTGGTACGAGAACAAGCAATTGTTTACATTATTTCCATAATGCTAACTAAACACTTCGTTGTGCAAACATTATGCACACATTGTACACACTCCTTTACTAAAGTTTCAAAAATCAAATTTTTAAAATATTTCTCAAGTCTTATTTTCATTCAAAAAATCTAAAAAAAATGTTCAGACTTCCTCATAGATATCTATTTGTAAAAAAATAATTTACAAAATCTGAGACATGACGGCACGACCCACCGTTTACTTTGGGTAATTTGTAGATGATCCTTTAAATGATCATATTTTTCTTAAAAGCTTGATTACCAGAATGAAAACGAAGGGATAGTGTTTGAATATTTCTAAGAAACTAATGGAAGAGGTAGGCGAATGATTGAACGTGTTTAACACGTTCACTGCCACGCGCTTTTATGAGAAAATCTCAGTCAGACCACGCGCGAAGTGCGAAGGTGTTGAAGGACAACCTTTTTTTTTTCGTTTCTTTTAACTGTTTCAATAATATCCATTCATATTTTGAATAACTCATACCTACAAACATTAAGGATAAGATCTTGAAATGACTAATAATGTACTCTTTCAGTTTATTATCTCATGGTATACTGTCACTCACCTATGAAACCCATGGCTTAAGTTTAGTGTCAGTCACTTAACACGTTAGGCTTAACACGTAAACATATCACTTAATGTGTTAAGTGATATGTTTTTATCTACGGAGATTTTATATACGAAGTTGATGCTCTATTCTTTATATCTAGCATTTCTACTTGTTCTTAGCATTTAATATAAAACTATTTTAATGGAGGAATTGACTAAACAGTCAACAAGCGAAAAAAAACTCCATTCCGGATTTCAATTGTGACAGTGCAATGTCTACTTTAGGACAAATCACTTAAAGAGGATGAGGATTTCTGTGGACGGACAGCGTAGTTACACCAACTTTTCTCCTCATTGCCCAGATGACATCCCTCTGTCTCATCAACACATCTTCAGCTGTCCAGCAATCCAGGCCAAACTTTTTAATATCGGCTTAGAAGACCCAGTGGACCTACTTTATGCAGATAAGGCTGTCGAAGTTGCAAAGGCTGTCTACGACAACTTCGGAGCCATATAATTGCACATTATCATAGACACGACATCATCAATAGAGAAACAAAATGCATCTCTAGTGACAGGGAAGACACTTTCGACAAAATGCAAAGAATAAACGGCATTTAAATTTCAAAACTTACAACAATATGTTTCTTATATCAACATAACATCGTGCCGGAAAAGCCCCAACTCTGAGAAATAATAAAAAAAAAAGAAGTCGAGAGCTTTAAAAGGATTGGTTTTCTTATTTTTAAATCTGCTTTCTTGTTCCGCTAAACTCTTTAATTTTTGTTCGCGTACTTTTCTGTGTCAAAGATGTTTCTTACATACCTGTTTCGGCTACTCACGTATCATTTTTACAAATAATCTGATGTCATTCGGAACGTTCCTTTTCCTTTCCGACCAAAAGAAGCGTTTTGTCGCATGTGCAGACCGTTTATGAAGCAAGTTAAAAATGCAAAATAATTTCAAACACTACAAACTAAGCATTCCTAACTTTACCATTTATGATTGTCGATCGATAACACTCTCGACTCATTTTTACGTGTATTCAGTTTGGATATTGCAACTAAAAAGACACAGTTACCCAATAGTAATGAATAATTTACAACATTCCATAAAACTATGCTAATACACATTAAAAAAAAAAAATTTTTCTCTTTTAAAACTGACTATTAAAAGATGATACGATATTGACCTCGTTATTTTTAATAATACAGTCTCGGAAAAATTATATGGATAAGCAAAAAAGTCGCCAACTCTAGTCGCCACTTGGTTGGAAAACTATGCAAATATTTTAATGATAAAAAATACATGAAACAAAAACATTTTCACACAAACTTTGCTTGAAATTTTTTCAAAATTGTTGAAATGTATGAATTTTTAAGGATTTACTAGTTTGCCACTTGGAAAACATTAAAAGGAACGACTTTTTTTTTCTTGACTGGGAACAAACATTTGTATATTTAGTCGTATCGTATGATTACTTTCAATAACCCAAAACTGTTACGCAGTAAGATTGTTCACTTTATCTCGTTCTTCATTAGGTCGAACAGCACACAACTCTCTGAATGTGAAAAGTGACAAATTGTTGTTTACAAAAAATGTAGAATAAGTGGACGTGAAATTGCAAGGAAGGTAAACAGATCTAAAATAGTAATTTATAATTTTTTGAAGAATCTAAAAGAGTATGGCAATAGCAATAAAAAGAGTACAGGCAAACTTCCCACTCTCACTAAGCGCCCGAAACGAGCAATTGTTCATGCACTGTTAAAAAATCAGGAAGATTTTCTGGTAAATGTTACTGTAAAAATGGCCGACTAACGCATCTTCTGATTTTTACGGTAATTTATACCGGAGAAATAAGCGATCCCAGCGCCAATTGGTTGCTGCGACCTACCGAGGGAAACCGTAAAATTTTACAGTAACATTTGATTTTTACGGTAATAGTTACTGGCAACATGGATGCCAGTAACAATTACCGTAAATTTTCCGGAAAATTTTTAACAGTGTGGAGCTTGCTTAAATAAAACAGAGTTCTACTCAAACTAAAAGATAAATGAACGTTCCTTGCAATAGCCCAACAGTGCCTTGATGTTTTGCAAAAGAATTCCAATGTATGCTTAACTACGGTTACATTTACCATTTACAGAGCTTCAAAAGAAGCTTTGATTGGAATTCGCTAAGAAACACGTTTCTTTTGGGTCTTGATTTAAGTATGTCATATTTTCTGACGATAAAAACTTCTATTTGGAAGGAGCAGATAATTTCCATCAATACTGGCATGATTTGCAAAAAACGAAACTTTTTCTTTTCCAAACGACAATACGGAGGCGGTTTTGTAATGGGTGTAAGCTGGTTCTGCAACTAATGGAGTACCACCAATTGTGTCTGTTCGAGATCCCTTGAACTCAATCATATGTTGATATACTAGCTGAAAATTTATTACCTAAAGCACCCCTTATCACAGCTGGTGATTATTTGTTTCAACAAGACAATGCAAGTTCCCATGTGTCTTGGGTAACACATTTATGGTTTGAGGCCAATTCAATGAAAATTCTGGACTGACAAACAAGAAATCTTTATTTAAACCCTCCGTAGAGAATATGTGGGGCATTTCTACAAGAAAAGTGTCTCAGGATGGGACATAATATGCAAATAAAGACGAACGGATGTCGTCCATTGAATTGGCGTGCAAAAATATTTCTAAATAAACTTTAACTGAACTTTCCGAGTCCACACCTGGACGATTGATAAGGTTGATTGAAAAAAAAAAAAAAAGTGATTTTGTGGAATATTAATTTTTTTTCGGAGATATATTTGTAAATGTCCTTATAATTTTTTCCATGTTTTACCTAATAACATTTGTGTTAATTTGTGATTTAACAATTGTATTATAAATTTCATACTAACAGGTTTCTAATATTTTCTGTTTACAAGTAATAAATTCTGCTGGATTTTATTTGCAGTTGATGAAAACTTTCATACATAACACACAATTTTTAACTTGTCCTTATAGTTTTTTACATGGCTGCACAAAGAGAATTCCATTAGATTTTTTTAAAATTTAAGTAAACTTTGATAGAATCTTTGTCAGTAGACAACTACAACTAAGTACACAAGACCAGAAATAAGTGAATATGAAGATGACTCGTTTCATGGAAGTAAAAGGAATCTTATTGGTTAAATTTTTTACTGTCACTTGAATAGTATACTCCTGTCACAGTCGCTTAAATAGCGTTCTGAACATAAATCCTTCAGAGCAATAGTGAACTTAGTCACGCATTTTTCTTATTTGTATCAATATCACTAATAGCATCGTAAAATTACTTATCATGTAAAATGGACATTTTTTAATTTATTGCACTGAAAGTCTAAATATTCTTGAGTACTAATGTATTTTAATATTTATCTTGTATAGGAAGAATAAATTTCACAGGCATACGTTATTGAAACTCAATTGCTTGAATGTTCAAAATTAAAGGCCACTTCATCTATTGGTAATTTAGTCCTCAGATTATTTCTTCCAAATCTGTGACACAAACAAAAAATTTTCTTACCAGGGAACCACACAAATAGTGTAATAATGAAAAAAAATAATATCTAGTAATCAAAAGAGCTTATTGATATTTTCTTTGGACACAAAAAATAATTGCCCTTGCCCCCCCCCCTTTCCTTCCATAAAATTTGAATCACAAAATTTATTTTTGAGAGCATCTATAGAAACAAAAACTAAGTTACAATGCTACAAAAGTTTCCAAATCGAGCTCTGTAATACAAGGTAAAAACTCCTTTTTTCTCAAAACTGCTTTCCACATAAATTTTACCGACAAGAAGTTTAAAACAAAAACACAAATCTGTGTTACAGACTTCATTATTTAACGAAGGGACGAAAAGTTTCATGATTCGCGTCTCCCAATGAATAACATTCCGAAAGTGGGTCAGGAGCTCGCAGTGTATCATTTGAGGAATAAGAAGCCATTCAGGTCACGTGCTCTCGACTAAGATTCTTTTCTTTTCTATTTTGTGCTCGCCATTTTTTTTTCTCCGTCCTGCTTACTTTCTTGAGATGACGCTTTTGATAGGAGCTTAATGTTTTTCTCTCCAGATGAGCGGATCGCCCCGCAGCCCAAATCTGGAAAAGGAAATGAAACGTAAAACATGCCCCCACCCCAACCCCTGATCTTCTCCTGATGATGATATTCGTTCACTATTAGAATCGAACTTTTGCAGCACAAATGATGGACCCGATTTCAAAAAATCATATTTTCGAAACGACTGCAACCATTGCAATAAGTGATACATAAATTTAAAGAGTAATAATCCAAGTTTTTTCTCCCCGTTAAAGTTCCATTTTTTCAAATAAAGTACGATTACACAAATGTGCAATGTGGGCTTTGTGCAAAATTTTCACGTACACAAATGTGCAATGTGTGCTTTGTGAAAAATGTTCAATTGCGCATTATGTTGCAATTACACAAATGTGCAATGTGTGCTTTGTGAAAAATGTTCAATTGCACATTCTGTTACAATGACACAAATGTGCAATGTGTGCTTCGTGAAAAATGTTCAACTGCACATTATGTTACAATTACACAAATGTGCAATGCGTGCTTTGCAAAATGCTCAATTACACAAATGTTCAATGTGTGCTTGGTGAAAAATGGTTATTTACACAAATGTGCAATGTGTGCTTCCTGCGAAATTTTCAACTGCACAAATGTGAATTGCGATCAATTAATCTAAAAAAAATTGTATTGCACCACCCACTAAGCTTGCACATAGTATTTAAGCTAAAATACATTAAATACAATTTGTTTTCCGTAAAAAAAAAAGTACTTAAAACATGAAATGTTGCCAGCATTAAAAATGGATTTTCTATTTTCATCCCTTTCCAATACACCTTCTAAAAGAGGGAATAATGGCTTAAAGATCTGCTAATACAGTGGTGGACAAAATTATAGACTCAATTTTTTTTTTATTTTGCTTCAATTACAACATGACTCAGTTTAAATTATTTTTATTGAAGTAAAGATGAATAGTTGCAGAAATAGTTCTAAAATTAGTACATCTTATCAGTTAAATTAAAAAATTCATAAAATTAGAAAATTTGCAAATTTAATATTTTATCAATACGTGAAACCTGGACAAAAGTATAAACTCAAAGGTAAAAAATCCAGGATTACGAGAAAGTTTCGTTCGAAAATGTTAATTTAACGCCATAGAATAAATAAATGTTGCCGTCAGTGATTGCTAAAAGTTTTGTTTTTGGAAATTTATGAGAAACATAGAAATGCACCGCTGGACAAAATTATAAACTCATTTTTTTTCTTTTTTTCAATCATAATTTAACTCAGCTAAAAAAAATTTATTTCCAGTAAAGATAAATAACTCTCTCAGCATGGTAAAGCAGGATTGGCATTTCTTAATGGAAGATATAACGCTGAAGATTACCAATTAATACTGGAAAATCGTCTCTTACCTTTTGCTCATCTGATTCCTGGAGGTAACTGGTTATTTTAGCAAGATAACGCGAGTGTACACACAGCGAAAAGTGCAAAAGAATGGTTCAAGCGCTGGGGTATCAAAGTTATCAAATAGCCAGCTCGTAGTCCGGATCTTAATATGATTGAAAATCTTTGGAGGACTACAGTTCACACATCATGATCGGCACCAGTACCAAACCACAGAGGAATTAAAAAGGGCAATACTTTCAGCATTTAACCATATGCCACTGCAGCTGTTGGAAACTCTTATGAAATCTATATGCCCAGCCACATATTCGAGGTAATTCAGAAAACTGGGGGCCCCAACTCGTTTTTAAAAGTTTGTAGTTTACACTAATGGCTAGATCTAATGCAGTGTTAATTTTTAAAACATTTAAAATATTGATTTTTTTTTTTCATTTATCTATGTTAATAGCAAAATTACATTTTCCTAAATCTATGCTTTTGTTTTACTGAAGTAATTGCAAATGTAACTCAAAAAAAAAAAAAAAAAAAGTCAGCTTATAATTGTGTTTATGCATTATTGTAAGTTTGTAATTCAGCATTGGTTCATTTTTGGTTATTAAATGATTAAGTATTTGAATAAAATTCTACCAAACTTCAGAGTTTCTTACTTTCGAGTTGATACTTTTGTCCAGGTTTCATGTATTATAAAGATATTAAAGTTGAGATCTTTTTAATTAAATTATTTATTTTATAAAGTTTATGAGTTATACTGAATTTAGGACTGTTTAGTCAGTTATTTATCTTTACTGGAACAAAAAGTTTTTTAACTGAGTTAAATTATGATTGAAAAAATGAAAAAAAAATGAGTTTATAATTTTGTCCAGCGATGCACTTATATGTTTCTCATTAATTTCCAAAAACAAAACTTTTAGCAATCATTGATGGCAACATTTATTCATTCTATGGTTTTAAATTAACATTTTGGAACGAAACTTTCTCGTAATCCTGGATTTTTTACCTCTGAGTTTATACTTTTGTCCAGGTTTCACGTAATAATAAAATATTAAATTTGCAAATTTTCTAATTTTATGAATTTTTTAATTCAACTGATAAGATGTACTAATTTTAGAACTATTTCTTCAACTATTTATCTTTACTTCAATGAAAATAATTTAACCTAAGTCATGTTGTAATTGAAACAAAAGAAAAATAAAATTGAGTCTATAATTTTGTCCACCACTGTAGTAATAAATACGGATCAATAAATTGTATTCAAGGAAAACGTCACAGATTATGCTTTTTTTTACAAAATAGAGGAATGTGGGGCAAAGTGAAATAGTTAAATTTACTTACTTTTTTCAAAATGAACATATTCGAAATTTATTTTGAAAATAACGGTACATAAAGAAAGAAAAATATATTTGATAATAAAACTTGCATTGAAACATTATTTTTCAATTTTGTCAGTAAATTAGTACCTCCAAAAGAAGGTAGAAATATGTCATTTCTTTTTTTCATTGGGCAAAGTGAAAAATAAAATATTTTTCTAAAGAAATATTTGCTATTCGATTGTTAAAGATATTTTCGATCAAATAAATGAGTAAGAAATAAAAGAATGAATGAATAAATACATATATAAAAAAAGTCAATGTATGAGAAAAATTAAATGAAAGAATAATATAGTGAACGAATAAGAAAATAAGTTAATGAATGGATAAATAAGGGACTTTTTTAAATGAAAGAGTGTCAATAAAACAACTAATTAATGAATACGCAAGTGATTTTATAAAATATTGAATAAGCAAATGAAATGGTCTATTTCACTTTGCCCCGCATGCACTTCAATAGCAGTACAAAGAATTTGAAATACAAAAAAGCTGAATATTAAACAAACAAAATATCACCAAATACTAGTAGGGCTTCTCAATTAATATTTAAAATATTAATATCTATAACTTTATCATTTAATAATAACAAAAATAATTTTTGACTTACAACGAAATATTACAATATGAGTATCGATTTTTGAAAATTGCTTGTATTGATATATTCTTTGGTTTTCAAAGGTCATTTTTTTTTCTTGATTGGAATAGACTACATGTGTTACTACATAGTTAAAATGTTACTAGGCAGGTGACTGTGAAAGCAGAGTAGATATTTCACCATTTCACTTTGCCCCACATTCCCCTACTTATTGAACAAATGAATGATACAATTTGTAAACCGTTGCGCCACAAATGATTTTTTTTTTCTGTGCCCCGAAGCACATTTTGTGTTTGCCACGAGGTGCATTGAGAGCAGCGTACCTATATTTCTACATGTTTTTCTTAATAAAAATGTTTTGGCATCTTCATCAACATTTTTACTTCAATCTTTGTAGGGGACGAAAACAGGAGCATATTCGCCAATATGGTGGCTTCCTGCTCTACGTGAAGTGAAGCTAAACGTAGCAAAATACTCAGGTCTTCATTTTACAGCTTACCGTAAATGAATATTTTAAATACAACTACATAGACACATTTTAGTACATCTAATCGGGGGTGGAAAACTTTTATGATTCGTCATCATGTTTTTTTTTTTTTTTTTTTTTTTTGAGGGGTTGAAATGAAAAAAAAAAACTTTTAACGTAGTGAATGGACACCCGAACCAGTGAGCAAACACGAAATTTTCTAGTTGTTTTCTTTCTGGAAATATATATATATATGTATATATATATATATATATATATATATATATATATATATATATATAATAGTTACTACCACCAATTCATCCAAGAAAAATTTTTTCAAACCATATTTTTTAAAAAATTACTAGCTCTTGATTCACTGGGGATTGTTCATTCGCTGGTGGGTCTACACTACTCCGAAAAACTTCAACTTACTGCAACTAATAAACTCGATTCGCTGTACGCAGCAATGGATTCCTGTGCAAGCCAATGATGTAGAATCAGGGTGGGTATTTAATTGTTTCTTTGATAACAAGTTCTATGACCTTGAGAATGTTTACCTCTTTTGGAGGTAAAAGGGAAGGGGTAACTGGTGCCGAGTTGAATCGGGTTACTTTTGTAGTAGTTTTGACAAAGATACATAGTGAAGTAAACATAGCTTGCCATTTTGTGAAAATATCAGTTTTTTTCTCATTAATAGTTTTAGATAGTTTGACTTAAATGCAAGTAATATCTTTAGTACAGATATAATGTGTTTGAATTATCGGGATACATTCATAAAACAAAGTGCTGTTATCTGTGTTCAACTAATTTTCTGCTTTTTGTATTCAAAAATATCTTAAGTATATCTCGAAATTGATTTAATTACGCTATTGTTTCGCCGTACGCTATTAAATTCTCCAACTCTGAACATCCTGCATTGACTATTTTTCAGGGATTTCATTTCACTGAAATTCTTAAAATGCACTTGTTGCGCTATACAGGGTGGCGCAAACGATATGAATCGTTTGTAAAGGGATATAATACAAACACAATTAAACGTGCACAAACTATTTTATATTGTTCAATACAGTAGACAATCTAGTTTTTTACATTAAGTGTTAAAGATGACATCAGTAAGATGGCGGCCGTCAGACGCGATGCATTCTGGGGAAATCTGTCGGAAGACTCTCTGCTTGGTGTGAACAGAATGGCCATTCTCAAAAAAAAAAAAAAAAAAAGTTCTAATATCAAACGCACAATGCTCTCCCGCCCAAACCATGGTTGCAAATGAAAATAGATTCTCCCAGTGCCACAACGAGGCCCCTCCTCTCTTCCCACCACCACCATCACCACAGGCCGAGCGCTGGCAGTTCAAAACCGATCCATGTCTTTGGCCCCACCCAGTATATACTTAGCTAATCCGTTTAAGATATTCATAATCGTAGTAATACCAGGGCCTGTTTCTCTGAACTTTTTGAATAATCACCGGCATTGAGCTGCCAAAATTTCGAACACCCTTTAATTTTGCAAGGACTAGATTGATTGACAGGATCTTTTACCAGATTGGTTAGTTCTTTGCGACTTCTCGCGATAGCTTTTATTCGGTGTTGTTCTTCGAAATAACTTTACATTAATTTTTGTTCTTTGGGAATTTATTTAATTATACAAGGAAGAAATGAGTTATCCGTAGTAATTATGCTTGCAACTTGGAGAACTCACAATTAATGCAACCAGGGAATTTATAACCTCCTGCAACGAATACTTTCTATTAAAATTTTACTGTATTTTTGAGCAGATAACTAATGCATCAAAAATTAGCTGTAAAGCAATAATCAAAAAGTAGCTACATTAAGATTTGCTTTTTTTTTAAATGTAATAAAGTCCAACTAAACAACTGTATGAAAATAAATGTCAAACATATGATCATTACTAAAATGTCTCGTGGGTTATAATAGCATATGCTAGCGATTCTTAAATTATGTTCTGCGGAACCCCAAATTTCCATGGAGGTTCCTCAAGGGTTAAACGAGCATCTTTTTTGTCAAATGTTCAAATTAGTCATGTAAGAAAAAACGGTTTGAGAGGAACTTTTTAATAATATTTTCTGGATGATAAGCAAATAAAGTATCAAAATGAATAGGGGATTAAAAACCCATTCATTTTCAATATGTAACCTTCAACTACATGTATGTTAGTGGCTTTAAAACCTTTAAGATGGAAACTTTCCGGCTAAAGGTCCTTTCTCTAATGTCACCAAAAATAAGTAAATTTGCATTTTATTACTTCTATTTCGGAATATTTCCGTAGGAAAGACGCTTAGCGTTTACTTACCTCTTCTCCGCATCTTGGTCAAAATAGCCTAAACCCTAAAGCAGCGCTTTAGCGACTTTAATTTTAAGTAACTTCCAGTATGAACTCCTTCCCCCCACCCCCCACTTGTCAAACGGTCCCAAAGATAGCTTTAAAAGGTGTTTTCAGAAAGAAGAGATCCTGACTTTCTCACCCTATCCTCTGACATCACTAAAGATCGGTTAAAATTGAGTTTTGCAGTTCCCATGTAAAAAAGTTTCCGGGGAAAGTCCCCAAAATCATAGCTTAAAAATGCCTTTTCAGGGCAGAAATTTCAAAACACATCCTGGAGAGCACCCCCCTCCCCTAACGTTTCAACAAATAGCTAAGATAACTTTTTTGAAACTTCAATATCGACAAATTTCTGGGAACAGTCTCTGACCCGTAACTGTTTTCCTAACGTCATCAACGACAGCATGAAATGCGTGTTCAGTACTTCAATTTCGAAAACTTCCGTGGAAGGTCAAGGAACCTCCACTTTCTCCTCAACATTACTAGTCCGAAAATTTTTCCAATGGAGATCCAAAACTCTCCTTTCTCTTGACATTTCAAACATAGTCTAAACTTACGTCTTTAAAACGGTTTAGTTTTGAATTCTTTCAGTTTCGGGAAGGTTCTCTTGAATTTTTTCTTTACTAAAAAATTCGAACATTAAACTTCTATTCAGTTTCGAAAGTAATTTCAGGAGTTACCTCTCTCCTTATTTTTTCTTTTGTCGTTAGTAACATTAACCTAAAATAGTTTTTTTAAGATTTCAGTGTCGAAAACTATTTGGAATGAACCCTCGAATCTTCACAATTCCCTTAACATTACCGAAGGTTGACTAAAATTGCTTTTTCTTTTAGGACTAATGCTTTTGGTTCATATTGTCTCTTCAAAACAATAAATTTAACTTGGAACATCTCAGTACAGTAGAAAATTCGGCACGAGATAACCTGACGGGAGTCCAAAAAACTCGGTCACGTTCTGCCAGAATGAGAAAACCCCGCACGAAGAACCTGCTACTCACGCATTCTCAATAACCCGCAAACAAACTCGGCCAATTTTCGGTCCACATTAGGTCAAATTTTCGAGACTTTATTGTATTAAACGTATCTCGCGCTTTATAAATTAACCCTATTTCTTCTCTTAAAAATTAAACTTTGAAGGAAGTTTCGAATGGCGACAGTTTAAAATTTGTGCCCAACCTCGGAAAAATCCAAGGTTTACTACTGATGCTTTCCGCTCCAGTAACTTCAGATTGCAAAAGAAAGTGAAAGTCAGGAACATTTATGCCTCTTCTTACATAATTTCTTTCGTAAGCTCTGACCATAGTAAAAATAAGTAACACTCTGCTGTCCTAAGCACAGATGTGGTATCTGCACATTTTATCAAAATTGAGTTATTGTCACCTGGTGGCCGTAGGTAATTTAATTTACCTAAATCTGAAGTTTTTTGGCGATTTGTGAACGCGAAATATTAAAAGCTTTAAGAAAAAAGTCGTAACTTCAAATTTGCTTAGTTTGCTAACGCAATTTTAACGTTAGTGCCAAATACTAAGCCTTTAAAGTGGTATCTGCGCAGTTACCACTTTTTTCCTCAGTAACTTGTAGATACGACGTTTATACCTTAGTAAAGCAGCATATTTAATAACTTAGCAGTTAATTGTAACACAGTACTAAAATTAATTTTTCGTTAAATAGTTGATATAGGTGGGAAATAAAACTAATACTACTTTAGATGAATGTTCAGCTTTTTCTATTCAAATTTTTATTTAAAAAGAAAATTCTTAAAAACGAAATGCATTCAAAATATTCTTATCTAATTCTTTCATAAAAATATTTAAAAAAAAAACACATTTTATTCTACGACCAATTAGTATCGTCTGCTGTCAAAATCATCTTCATGCTGGGTAAAAATTAATCTAGAAAATAAAACATTGTAAATGATAACATCAACATATTCTTTGAATATAAAAAAACTGAAAATTATTATGGTTTATACATTTTTAAATGTCCAAAATTTTTAAAAATGGTATTTTTCAGGAGGTAGATTCTGCTAGATTTGTATTAACAAAATAAAGCGGAAGTCCAAGAAAAGCAGAGTATTATTTAAAGATACATTAAGTGCATTTTACTAAGCTATTTTTGTCGTATCTGTGCAGATACCCCTAAAAATGCTTAAGTAATAGTCACGGTGAAATTAACCTAGAATATGAAAATGTTTTTAAGAGAAAATTCGTTGTAACTGCATTCCTTAATTTTAAAATAAGACTTTTATAAAAATACGCTCTTATGTAGGTTAGATAAGTTATTTGCCGAACAACTACCGCGAGTTGAACATTTAATTAAGTCACAAATCAAAGAAACGTGTTGTAAAACTTAAATCACGAATTTCTCATTTTGAGCTCCACTACAGATACCACTTTTACGTTTAGCACGGCAGCACTATCCTCACTTGTTTGAACTTTAATATTTTGTTTGAATGTGTTGTTTAAAGTTATTTCAAGACATTTTTTGTTATTTCTTTAATTTACTTTTTGAAGTCAATAAATATTGTTAGAAAGGTCTTCATTTTTATTTCAAATAAACTATTTCCAAAATGCTGCATTCAATTTATACTATTGTAGAAATATCTGGGGTTTTACGAAAAACAGTTGATATTAAAAATTGTTCCACTTTAGTAACAGGAGTTCTGACTGTTTTTATAGCAGGAAATTCCAAGTTTTACCCATTTTTTTCCTTAATTCCATGATTTACAGCAGTTTAGTTTTTTATTCATTTATATTCGCATTTATGTGATAAATTTTTTTCAAAAATTGTTTTCTCATGAAAATTTTAGTGTGTTTGTTGTTTTTTATGAAACTGAATTTTAATTCAATAAACAAAGCGTACTTACTTTGCTAATAATTTTTTCGTGTTCTATTAATGCAGGTATGCAAACCAACTGGTCATCACCGGAGGCTTCTTTTAAATATTTATTTTGAACAACATTGTAGCCGTAATACTTTATGTGAGTATTTAAATTAAGCAAATTTGCTGAACGGTTTTTTTTTTTTTTTTGTTTGTTTGTTTTTTGATTGATTTTAAAATGTTCCGATGAAAAAAAAATGTTGGGGTGTAATGCCATGGCGGGAAAAATGTTCAAATCAAACAGGCGCAATGGTTCAGAAAGGTTTGCGACATTTAACATACACGTTAATTTTCTTAGCGATTTTTGAACGTGTGAGCATGCGCATAAATTTCGGAGTATAAGTAATAAAAAAACAGTATTTAGAGTTTATCACACAATTTCACTGAGTTTTGATACGAAGTAAGAAAAGTGGACGCATTACAGCTGAGCAGCGAAACTCGAAATCAATTCCAAGACTTTTTCTTCACTTTGAACTAAGCCATTTCTCAGTCGAAGCAATGCAAAACGTATGCTGGGCTAAAGACAAAGGCTCGGCCAACAACATCACTACAACAAGATGGTTATGATAACACTAATATTTATTTTAATGGTTATGACTGCAATCATAAAAAAATATTATTGTCGTCGTGGTATGAAAGCACTGGTCGCTCGCCCTGACTAGTGGTCAGAGGAGTCTGAGTGCGATGGGGAGGTCCCGGGTTCGAATCCCGGCTCGGGCATGGATGTACTTTCGCTCTCCTGTTCGTGTCCTTTCTTCGTGTGAATGTGTTGTGCTGTGAATGGTTACCTACCCTAAAAACAGGTTCTTATGGCATGTATGTACTGTGGAATTCGGACTTGACACTAAATGACGGTACAGTTGAAGAAGTGAAGCAGCGTACCCCATACTGCCAGCCTAGCTGGTACAAAACGACAACAACATGAAAGCACTGGCAAAAAGATGGCTTAAGACAGTTGATCATGATGTCCTGTATTTCGAATGCTAGGTTTCTGAAGTTAACAATGAATAAAGAAAGTTAAGTATTATTGTAAAATTTATGACTCACTCTAGTATAATCCAACCCAAATTAGAAAAAGAAAAAAAAGAAACTTAATTTGAATTCTGAAATTTTGAATTCAAATTATGTTTTTCGCGATCACGAACTGCGACAGGACCCTACTCATTGGCGTTATTGTTTCTAGAAATGGCTCCTGTCCCCCCAAGTCAGCCCCTCCTCCTGGGCGGTTACGTGTGCATAGTTGTGTGTGTGTGTGTAGGCTTGTGTGTGCGCGTAGACCTGTGAATATGCACGTAGGCATGTGTGTGTGAGTGTGTGGTGCTGCAGAGGCCCCTGGTCCAAGCTGAAAAAGGAACCGGACATCAAAGACGAGCAAGTGAGAACAATAAGCAATCGTAATTGCTCAATAATAAATAACTTTCAATTTTCGAATGAATGCTACATAAAAACACACATAATTTTGTCTCTTTATTGTCATTCTTCGAACGCTGTGTTCGGATTGCATGAAAAAACTAGTTTTCTAATGAATTCTTAATAGAAATTTAATTTTTCCCCGTGACAGTTTTCATAAATGAAAAATAGCTTTCTTTGATTCGGGTTAAGTCCATTATGAAAATTTAACTAAAGAGAGATTGTTCAGCTAATGACAGATTAGCAATCGATGTCCCCGATGAGTGTTTTGTTGAGATTCGTTTGAAGGAGCATTGAGAGAGGAAAATAATTTCACGTCCGTTTATGGCGAGCATCGGGAGCATTGATTTTAAATCAGGAGGAAATTCAAAAAAGAAAAGAGCTCTCTCTTTGGCTACTTATTGATCCATTGTTTGGTCTTGCTCCACTGAAGGAGCGGGGAAATCGGAAAAACTTCTCAAACATGAGAAACTTTGCAACTCAAATTTTTCAAGGAGGATTTTGGCGAGACGAAAAAGCGGATTTCGTACACACATACAATCACACATACACAGTAAAAGTTTTTTCAAGATTTCCGTCGAAAAACAACCTTGAGTCGAATGTAAAGTAAATAGGATTTGTTCGCGTTCTTGAAGCACGTATGAAAGGAGTTCCTTTTTATGAATTTTATTACAACTCGTATTTTACTCATTGATTTTTTTTTTTTTTTTTGAGTTGTTCACGCATTTATGCGGGTATTACTCAGCTCTAAATGCTCGAACATTTTAAGGAGAATAATTGAAGAAAATGTTTTACTTTATTGTTTTTCCCTTTTCATTGTTTAACTTATTTGTTTTGTTTGATATTACTTATATTAATTCATTATGTCTAAAGGAAAACACTGAATGACTGAAACAGTCATTTACAATTTAAAATTAATGAGCTTTAATTAAGCTGGCGTTGCTGTCCAAGAAGGAAATGACCGAATATTATTTGACATTTTCCCCCTTTCGTTTAAAACTATTTCTTTTCTATTTGCTCTATGCTTTTCCTTGTAAATATTTTCGTTGTTAAGTAAACTTCCCGAGCTATGTGTAGGATTGCCACCACGAGTTGAATGGATGCTAGTGCTATGGCACCAAGCCCCTTCGAAGCTAATATAGTAGGTTTAAGAGCTCATTGGCGACGGTTTTCCCAACTGTAACTAGCACGAATTTATCGGTTACAGGTAGTTATGTTGGCTAGAAATACATTTAAGGAAATGTGAGGCAAAGTGAAATGGTTAAGCTAACTTACTTTTTTCAAACGGAACATATAGGATATTTGTTTTGGAAATTACGGTACATGTAGGAAGAACGATGTATTTTAGAATAAACCTTCCATTGAAATTTATTTTTTATTTTTGATAATGATTTTTTACCTCCAAAAATAAGATGGAAATTTTGCACTTTTTTTTCATTGGGTAAGATGAAAAATCAAATATTTTTCTAATGAATTATTTTCGTTTCAACCATTAAAAATATTTTTGATTAAATAAATGAATAAATAAACGAATAAATAAATGAATGAAATAATAAACGAACACATAAATAAAGAAGTTTAATATTTGAGAAAGTGATATGGTTAAATAAATTAGTGAATGAAGGAACAAATATAGGAACTATTAAATGAAGGAATGTAAACGAACTAATTAATGAATTATTTCGTAAGTGATTTGATAAAAGTAAGTGATATGAACTATTTCACTTTGCCTCAGCCACTTTGTCCCTCATGCACTTAACTAACTCTACAAAGCATTTAAAATACAAATAAGCTTAAAATTAAACAAAACAATACCGCCCTAACTATTAATAGGTCTCAATTAATATTTAAAATGTTACAAACAAAAACTTTATCATTTAGTAATACCAAAAAAATATTTTTGACTTACTACAGATATTACAGTATGATTTTGAATTTTTGAAAATTGTTTGTATTATCATACTCTTTGATTTTCAGAAGTGTTTTTTCCCTTGACTGGAATAGACTACATGTGTTACTGCATAGTTAAAATATTAAGAGATAGATGGCACTAAAAGCAGAGTAAATGTTTCACCATTTCACTTTGCCCCACATTCCCCTACAAACTGTGACACTTAAAACTGAACTGCGTGCCTTAGCCATTGAGAAGAGATAGAATGGAGGGAGTGAACACTTTCATTCGTGAAGCCAAGACCCCAAGTCACGTGATGGATATTAAAGCAAAGCATTGGAAGAAATCTGGTTTCTTTCACTTGTTTCACGGAAAACGGGCCAACCATTCGTCGTTGTTGAGTCACGTGACTTGGGGTCTTTGGGCCCGCTTTTGCCAAGCCAATAATTGGACTCGCTCTCTCCATTTTAATCCTTGCTCTAAGGCCTTAGCCGTCAGACTTGATGTAGAGGAGGGAAAATGGAATGCAGTTGGTTTTTATTGCCTGATGTTAGTAGCACTCCTAATGAAATTTTAACAAACATCGCCTGAGTGTTTTAAATCGTTGAAACAGATGTAACGTAGTCAGATTTTTGAAAGGCGTAATAGGTTTTTGGATGGTACAGATGGGTAATTCACCAAAAATCTGACATTTTCCAATCAATTTTTTTAAAAATCAGAAAAAAAAGTATACTTATTCTTTGTTAGGAACTTATTAAAGGAAAAATAGAGGGAACTCACTTTAACTATGCTACGCCCCTCAAAACAGGGGGTCAAATTTTCACCCATCAGGAGAGTGACAAGCAGTAAGTCTCATTGAACGTTATCAAAAATTTAATTACACACTGCAAATAAACCTGCACAATTTGGAATACTTTGTTTCAGAAAAAGTGATCCTAATATGTGAATGTGCACTATGACGTGTTCTGAATATGCTCCGTCAGAAGGAAAATGTTTCAGAAGTGTTCCGAATATGTTCTGGATACTGAACCTCGTGTGCCAACGCACGAGTCCAGACAACAGAGGGTTCGTCAACACATTTGAAAGCATATTTGGTCAAATTTGGGCACACTTGTAAAATCATTGCTTTCTTAGCTGCAACGAGGATGGTTAGATAAAGATTTATTTTTTGTACTATGTATTGTATGTATACACTACACTATTAAAAATTTTCCGGAAAATTTACGGTAATTGTTACTGGCATCCATGTTGCCAGTAACAATTACCGTAAAAATCAAATGTTACTGTAAAATTTTACGGTTTCCTCGGTAGGCCACAGCAACCAATTGGCGCTGGGATCGCTTATTTCTCTGGTATAAATTACCGTAGAAATCAGCGATGCGTTAAGTCCGCCATTTTACAGTAACAATTACCAGAAAATCTTCCTGAATTTTTAACAGTGTACTTGAAAAAAAAATTGTTACACTTTTTTCAATCCCCTCACCCATAAACTTAATTGAAAAAATTTTATGCTATGAAATTGCAACGTATTTCATCACGTGTGCCAAATTCTGCGAAGTTACGCAGAAAGTGTAAGCAAACATTGATGTCGATTTCAGAATTTTCATCTGTCACTGTTTTGGTCTGGTCTGGAATATTCTTAATGCAAGTTACTTATTTCTATTACTATTCATTACATTATGCTTAAGCATTTGAAAATTAACTTGGCATTCGCAGATCGTTGAGCTCCATAACTTGTGTACATTATGCGTTATCATTTGTACATTAAGCATTTGTACATCTCTGAGCATTCACATTTTATTTTAAATAAACTTTTATTCATGATACAGTTTAAGTTGTAGAAGAGTCTAAATAACTAAATTTCAAAATTATACAATTGTAATCCTGATATTTGAACATTGATTATGCTTGGAACAAGGATCTCTAACCTTTATTATTATTTTTTACACTTTATAAATTTATGAAAGTTGAGTCTCACAATTTAAATATAACACCAATGCATAGTAAAGCAAAAAAATGTTTGAATTTCTAATCTGAACTCGAAATATATGCAAAAAGTTATATCAGCTATCTTGGTCTGATTTCTGAAACTACTAAAGCTTATATAGGCTTGTATTAACGTATGTGTGTGTCTCAGTATATATATCGGGCCTGGAGTTGTTCAAGAATAGGACTGGGAAACAAAAGGTTTAAAACCACTGGTTTAGAAGATAAGTCTGAGAAATTTACCTTCTTTGTCTTTTTTTAATGAATTTTTCAATTAGCTGTTCGACATGTTAATAAAAAAATTTATGTTTTGAAAATAGACCATGTCCTATTTATAAAAAAAATGTAAAACCTAATGAACTAAAATTAAAAAACACATAAAAAATTTTTGACGAAAAACGTGTAATTTTGGATAAGTAAAAAGTGCATTCTGTTGCAGTTATTAAAGAAATATTTCAACAGTATACACATATTTCATGCAATCTACTTAACACTAAAAAAAAAGAGAGGCTCAGGGGAAAACAGACTGGGATGCTGGTAATTTTCTGGGCTATTAATTAAGAAAAACTCCGATTTTAGCTTTAATAACGCAATTTTATGCAATTTTTTTAATGTTCGGGCAAAGGTGTAGGGATACCTTCCCGAGATATTTCTTGAAACTGATGTTTTGAAATATAACGTTTAAGTTGTCTTTGGGTGATACTGGACTTTTAAAATAGCCGTTTTAGACCGTCTTTAGTAAACTATCTACTATATATTAAAATCTGTTCGCGTCCGTCTGTCTGTCTGTCTGTCTGAAGATCGATCTTCTCGAGAACCGCTGCGAATCGAGAATCAAACGAGATACCGATCAATTTGAAATTTTCCAAAGAAAACAATAGGACCGATCCCGTAATTGTGCGACTTTAATTAGCGGAGATATTAATTAAAACGTTAATTAACATAACGTTATTCAGGAATTTTTATTTCTTTCCTGTTGCCATTTTGCATATGGGTGAGCAAGTAAAATTCTAATAATTGTTTTAAAAGATATTTTTTGGCTGCTGTCCAAATCTTAAAACAACGTTTCCATCTAGAATTTCATTTTAAATTAGTTTAAAAATTGGTTGCTCTATTCTGACATAGCCTTTATTTTATCGTCTGTCCTTTTTTTTATTTTTTACATTCAACGATCTTAACTCTTTTCAGAATATGAAAGTTGTTTCTTTAGCTATGTTTATTGATTGCAGTGTAAGTTTAACATTCACCGGTCTCATATTTTGGTACATTTAGGATGTGCGACTAATTATGTTTATTTTGTTGGACTTTTTCCCGTCATATGGGTGAGTTTTCGAATTGTAATAACTCTCTTTTTCCTTCCTGTTTCTATTTTTGAAATACAGTATGTATCGTTGATTGTTTGGATTTCTTTAAGTGAAACTGAGTTGAACAAAAGAGTGTTTTTAAGGATTTTAACTAAAGCTAAATTGGAATCTGATGACTTGGTATTAATACTTGGTGCTTTAGTTTCACGTAATCAAATACACAGTATGTGTCATTTTATGTAAAAAGCTGATTGTAATTGTACATAAATATTTCAGATATAGTCTAATCAGATGTAATTCATTTTAACGTAAGCACAGATTAAAGTTGATAATGCATATATTTTCATCTATTGTGCTAATTGAAAATACTCATAACTTGTATCGTTGATAACTATGTTTATCGTTAGAGAGATTTTTGCCAAAAATATGCACTAGGTGTTTTGCAACCCTTGCATTACGCGTATTTATTTGCTTCTTAGAGCGCTTTAGAAACTGATGTCAGAGTAATACAAAAACACCAATTGGACATCTCTTTCATTTTTTTAAGTAGCCCGTGCAACACCGGGCACGCAGCTAGTAATTGTAAGAAATTCCGTGAATGATTCCCTCCGAAAATGATTAAAAGGGTCCTAGAATTAAGAAAATTTTTAGGGGACTTAAGAGGATATCTAACCTCAATGTTTTAAAATTTAATTTTAAAAGTACAGTTTTAAGCTGTATTCAAAGACGTTAGAGGAAGGAGACTCGGAGAATATCGCCGTAAATTTAAAAAAAAAAGAAAAAAAAACTGATATCTTAAAAACATTTCAACAAAGCAATATTTGATCATAAAAGGGAAATAAGGAGGGGGGGGGGGGAGAGTCACATTCTAGAAAAATATTATCCAAGACAATTTAGAGTATATAAAGGTGACATATATTGTGTTCAACTAATTAAGTTTATAAATGTAAAAAATAGCTTTTATAAATTAAATTTTTATGGAATTTTGCAATAGAATCGACCTGCATATAAAAACAAGGATTCTGTAATACAACTGTCCAGCAATGTGATGTAAATTTTAAAATCTATATACGTGTCGAATAAATTAATTTAAAAAATATTGAGCTTAATGACATTTTAGTAGTAAAACTGTAAACGATTTCTGCAGATGCGTTTCAGGATTTCCTTTTATTTAAAAGAAATGAACATACTTCAGTTCAAGCTCGAGTTATGTAAGAATGTTTTTCCTGGTGACGTTTGTATTTAAATTTCCAGACATTTGAAACCCAAATTCATTTTTTTCTTGTATTTTGAAAAGCCTTCAAACAATGAACCTTCCACACTAAATTAAATTACACGTTCCACCGAAATAAAATAAGTCTTAAGTTGATCAACTCTCAATTAATTAAACTTTTGCCCAAAGACGATGAATTTTCCGCAATACTACTTCCAGCAATGTGATGTAAATTTTAAATTTTGTATTAATGTCAAATAGGTTAATTTAAAAGATATTTTGTTTTACGACAAGATGTATTTAATAACACTGCAAAACAGGACACATAATAAACTGCAAAACAGGAGTTCAGAGTTTCTAAGTGCTGCAGTTTAAAATGTAAACTAAATACGTGTTTTAATTTTTATCTGAATTAGGAAACTTATTTTTTCCTTGAGACAATTTAACTTTTTAAAAAGCACTCTGTATTTGAAGTATAATTAACCCAGTTTGACCAGGAATTTCTGTGAACTCGTGTTTTTATTTAAAGAAAATCTTACTATTGAAAAAATTCAAGTACAACTGAACCTTCTTAAATTGAAGTGGCACATTCAACTCAAATAGAATTCAATCGAATCGAATACAATTGTAGCTAATTACCAATAGCGCAGCCAAAAATTACATTCCCTCATTCAGTTAAAATTCTCACTACGCTACTGGTAGATAACATTCCAATGAATTGAACACAATCGAGTTGAATATGCCATTAAACGAAAGCAAGTTACGTTGAATAACTTTTAATCAACCTAATAATCGAATTTTCACAAAACTTTATTCCAGAAGTAATTTTTACTAAAAATCATACTGAAATAACAAATTAGAAACTATACCTAGTGAAATATTTGTCGCTCAATTTGCCACCAAATGGTCGTCCATTGATAACATCATTTCAGGAGCACATTCAACTCTAACATAACTGATGATTCGATTCGAACGAATTCTATCAACCAAAAGTACAGACAGAAATTTCCTTTACTCCACCCAGAGGAAAATTTCTCGCTACGTGACTGGTAGATAGAATTCGATCGAATCGAACATAATCGAGAAAAATATGCTTCTTAGTTGTCCTCGAAAATTACGTCAATTTATTTCAAAAAAAAAAAATCGCTTCTTTTGGAACCTGTGTGTACAACCAAAAAGGGAGATGCACAACCAGACTCCACTCAGTCCACATACAAAATTTTAATTACGACGTACAGTTTTTCAGTGCTGCGAGATACATTAAAACCAGGGGTGAATTGGTGTTTGAACTTACCGGAACGCAAAATTCAAGAAAATTTTCAAGAAAATTAATTCCGCTTTCACACAAAACTGGCTAGGAATCATTATTCAATTATTTCTCATTGGCGTTTCCGGTACTGGAACATTTACGAATTCACATCTGATACATACGTACTTACTGACGTCACGAGAAAACTCGTGATAACGAATTCAGTAATTATCAAAAATGGACATTTTGATTGCCCGTACGTTCATAGTATGCACTTACAGACGGGTCGAAAACACTAAACATACATCTGGGAATGAATAAAATTTAATTTTTAGGCTTATTTCAAATGAAATTGTTTTTTTATTTTATTTTTTTTTAAATACAATTATTCCCGTACTTTTATTTTATTTTTTTTAAAAATACATTTATTCCCGTACTTCGCACAAGGAAGAAAAACTAAATATTAATTAATGGGTAATTCCATCTTTGCAGTGAAGTTTCATAGAAATGATTAGTTCTTAAAGAATTTCATTGCATTTTAATGGTGTAAATGAACACTACTTACTTTAATGGTTATTGATCATAAACCGAACAGCGGACTGTACTGAGTAGCTAAGTAGTAGGAACTTAAACAAATTAGATTTATAGACAGTAATAAAAAAGTTTTTATTCTTGGGGAATTATTTTTTAAAAAAATAAAATTTATGTAACCATTTGTTTTTGACACATTTTTGTTTACTTTTTACATTTATGTTTGGCTTTGAAAACGTAATTATCGAAATTTATGTTTCAAATTTAGAGGTAATTTCTGTAGTAAAGCTGATTTTGTACTACAATTTCCTGCTACTTTTTTTTGCTCGTTTGTCATTTTGCTCTAAACTATTCAATTGATTTTAAGATGCCATTAGATTATTAAATTTTCATAGTAATAATGCATATTAATAATCATATTCAGTCAAAGCTACAGTGTTTCTAGAAGCGTTATGAAAACTGACCGAAAAAAGTATTCTAAAAAAAGGGGACAAGTGTACGTGTTCAAAAAGTGTTATGACATGTGTTCTCAAAACGGCTCTAATAACTATTACAAAAAATAGTAGTCTCAAAAGGGAGACAAGTGTACGTGTGCAAAAAGTGTTAAAAAAGTGTTTGATTATTTGCAGAGTAGTAGTAAAGACATAACTGTAACCTGAATCAAAAAGTATGTTATTGCATGACAAAACAGAATCTATGTAAAACCTCCCTTAACGAACACTCCCTAATAACGAACATTTCTTCGAGTCCCGGTCCTTTCATATAGGTTTTTCCATATTATTCACTCTGAATATCTTACACTCCGAATAACTGAATTATTTTAACAAAAAAAAAAAAAAAAAATCAGTTGCTATACTAAATTCTAAACAAGCAAATTAATAACAATTTTCACATCAAATTCTATTGTTTGATATTTCAAATTCTCTAATTTAGAAGAAAAAAAGAAAAATGTTCACCCATTTTTTTTTTTTTTTTTTGAATGTACAAATTTACAGTCAAAAATAATGTTTCAATGCAAGTTTTGCTATAAAAGATATTGTTTTTTTTTTTTTTTTTTTGAGTAATCACGATTGCTTATTGTTCTCATTCGACGGTCCTTGGCGTCCCGGTTCTTTTTTCAGCTTGGACCAGGGGCCTCTGCAGCACCACCACCCACCGGCCTCTACAGGCGCGACTGTCCCCCGGTAGCCGCTTTTCCTGGTAGGTGGCGCCCATGTCCTACATACACGCACCTCACACACGCGCATTGTTACGCACATACACACTCCCACACACAAGCCGTTACACACATACACACACGCCTAAGTGCATACACACAGGTCTACGCACACACACAAGCCTACACATGCACGCACGTGCGCCTGCACACACACACCCAAATATACACACGTAACCCCCAGAAGGAAGAGCAGGCTTGGGGGGACAGAAGTCGTTTCTGGTAACAATAAGTCCAATGAGTAGGGTCCTGTCGTGATTGCGAAAAACATAATTTGAATTCAAAATTTCAGAATTCAAATCTATTTCATTTTTATTTTTTATTTTTACTTTTATTTATTTTTTTGATGAACATTAATTTTCAAAACGAGCTTCCAATTTGTTCATTTTTATAAAGGTAAGTTTATTCTTACTATTTCACTTTGCCCCACATTCCCCAACAAACAATTAGTAAGCTATAAATTTTTCTATGTTGTAGAGACATCTGAATTTTGATATGAGTAAACTTTTTTAAAAAAAAGCCCGAATTATATTTTGAAAGCATCGCAAACGAAATAAATCAGTTTAAAACATCGCATTCATTTTGTAATGCTTCTACGTTTATCCAAGGTTACTTTTTATTTGAAAATAGAGTATAAGTAAAATAATAAATAAACCAAATTTTGAAAAATTGTTATAGTTTTGCATCACTAACGGGTAAGAGAGAACTTTTCCGAAAAAAATCCGGAAATTAGAGGGTGGTACTCCATGAATTCGTACGTAAATGTTGAATGAAGCAGAAGTCCATACTGGCATACATTTTAATAATTCAGGATGTGTCACAATTTCCTCAAGGATTTGGAAGGCTGATCAAAACAAACATATTAATTATGCAGTAACTACATTGATCTTAATTGGAGAAAGAAACTCCACCAGTTTTGTTTCAGCAATGTTCGATATTTGAGCCTTTCGTGACGCGGCAGACATCGAGCTAAAAGTCGAATTCTTGATTCACTCACTATAACGTGTCAAGATCAATGGTAGCAGAAATGGTTGTGATCCTTTGACGTACATGAAGTAAACCACGTGGCAGAGGGGGCGCAAACAGACTACGTGTAACCTCATAAAAAAGTCGCATCAGGTTAGGTCCGGAGAGCGCGGTGGCTACAGAAAAAGGCGTATTTCGTCGTCAGAACATCGTCTAATCCATCGACCGGGAAGTTCGTTATTTGAGAAAATGGTGAACTGTCTGATGATGCAGAGGCGCCCTATCTTGTTGGAAAATGAATGAATATTAATCGTGATATGCTACAGAGGGAATTAGTTAAGAATTAGACTTTAGATTTGAAATCTAAAAGGTTCACAAATCGCACATTTGTGAAACAAAACTTGAAGATTTTCTTTCTTCAGTAAAGTCAACGTTGTTGCTGTATCTCTAATATGTTTATTTATGTATATAAATAAACATATTCCAAACCTCGGAGAGAATTGGAAGACCCTGTATAAACATTTTAAAAACTGCCTTTTGTACTTAGAACTTTAGTACATAGGGAGCGATCCGGGGAAATGGCTTCCATTGAACACTTGGAATAGAATGAACACCGGACAGACTGACGCGTACAAAATTTAATGGTTGTGAAATGGTAGAGATTCTTATTGATATTTCATACACTAACTGTATTTCAAATTTTCTGACTAGGTTAATGGCTCCTCTGTTGACAATACTCCTTAAGAAGTTCATATGAAGCAATCGAACAGAAGAAATGTCCATGGTAGAAAGGTAATATTACATTTTAAGAAGATGTGTCATCCTTTTTCGTTTTATAAAAGATACGTACTTACTCTCACGAGTGTGAGTCATATCAAACACATTAAAAAAAAAAATTTGAAAAAAAAATAGAACCGACTTCAAAATTGCTCTAAAAAGTGAAAAATAATTTTATTCTTTACACACCATCGATAATACTTTTAAACATAATTTTTGAAGTTGCCCGCAAAAACATAAAGTAAAATCCGTTTGTAACCATGCTTCGTTCATATTGTTATCAAAAAATCAAACCAAAAGTTAGGAACGAAACATTTATATCGTTACTCAAATATGCTGTCATCAATGCGTAATGCATGTGGTAGTGAAGAAACTGGGCCTGATTTAATTTATAGTTGTAACTGAGTTATGGCTGTGAATGATTTTATTGATCGTTTTTGCGCCAACTTCATAAATTATGTTTAAAAGTATTATCGATGGTGTTTAATGAATAAAATTATTTTTCATTTTTTAGAGCAATTTTGAAGTCGGTTCTATTTTTTTTTTTCAAAATTTTTTTATTTTATTCTTTTTAGTGTAAATGTATTTCAGAAATATTAAGAAGTTACTATAACGAAACTTTACCTTATTTTTTTCATAAAAATGCTCCATACTAAAAAATATAAAAACACGCCTTAAACTCTTAAGCGATTGACAATAAAAATTTATCTTTGTTCCTCGCTGGAATTCATTGTTAATTTAAATTATAACCATTTAAATATTACGTTTTCCCTAACTAATTTACATTTCACAGCATAGTTGCTTTTTGTGCAATCCTGTATCTCCTTACTCAACCCAAATCATCTGTTATTGGCATACTTGATAACGATAAAAATACTACTATAGTTGAAGCAAACCTAACCTAGTAGCAGTGTGAAAGCTAAGGAGATCCTAATCACTGCATAAACCTCGCTTCCACGTTAGGTCTACCCCCACTATAGAGCAATGACACTGAAGAAACTTGATGCTTGCTTCAGAGAAGCCTCCATTCAAAATTATCACCACAATTACTATTAATATTATTGTTGTATGGCACCAAATTGTTAAAACAATGGGTTTTATGTTTAATCATTTTTTAGGAAAATTGCATGAAATTTACTGCTTTTTGACCATAACTTTTTTTCTAACGAACAAATATGGCCAAACAAAGTAATGGGACCTAAGTTGAGCCATCCCCTATCCATTAAAAGAAGAATCATCAAAATCGGTCCACTAGGTGAGACGCTGTGAGTGGACAAACAAAAAAAAAAAAACATACATACGGTATGAACTGATAACCGCCTCCTTTTTGAAGCCGGTTAAAAAGTAGATCAAACCTGTCAAGAAAAAAGTTTCCTGTTCATAAAGCTGTTATTGAAATCGATTTTTGCCCAGAAATAGACCCCGTTTCCCGCATTCAAATTGCTGTTCTCAACATTAATTTTCTTCATTTCCCCCATTTGAACATTTTGGTAGCTGTCAATTAGTTTTGTGCTACTAGAGTGATGTTGAATCTACATTTTTGTCCACGGTATTTAGAAACTTTAGTTTCTTAAAATACCAATGAAATTACTTAATGAATATTAACTGGGAGAAATAATTTAAAAAATATATACACATCTTTTTTATCCGCAAGAAAAAAAAATTCCAATTTTTGGTCCCTATTCTACCAGAAAAGACCAAGACCAGCTGCTGCTGAAATGGATAGGGGAAATTTCAAAGCTTCCAACGGTTGGTTGCACAGTTTCTAAACGCGGCTTGACGTTGTTTTAAGAAAAATGTGTGGAAAATCTTGGGATGTGGATACTGATGTTTGTGAAAAATGATTTAACAACGTGCCGGATTTAATGGGGGGGGGGGGGGGGGGGGTTGAAGTACGAAGGATTCGGCTTGGTTTATAGAGCTCTCTGCCGGATGAAACTCTTTACAGAAAAAAATTGTTCTGGTGAGAGCATTTTTGAAGAAAACTGTGCTCTTTGAACTCAAATGAAGAGTCCAATTCACCATAATTTTTTTGTAGTAAACCGTCAATGATGAGTTGTAGAAATGACTTTGATTTGATGCTTTATGCGAGAAGTATACGTAGTATTTCAGAGTTTCGGCAATAGGGAGTTGTGGGTCAATCCCCAGAACCCTGTAAGTTAAATAAATACATTTGTGCTTGAAAAGTAAAATAAAAAAAACAACATCGTAGAAAAGAACAAAGTACAGATTACTGCAGAGACGTGTTTCGGGGTTAAAAGGAAACTCGTGTCTGCAGTTATCTGCAATTTGTGCTTAAATACGTTGTTATTTCTTATTTTACCCAGAACCCTTGGTTTTGATCCACATTACCGTCTCTAATATGGATCTTTTTACATATATAAGAAGTGATATGACAAAAATCAATACAGTTGACTCGCCAGTCGAGTTTCACGAAACGGCTATAACGCGAGTTTTTCCACGAGTAACGAATTTTAGAGCTAACGCGAATTTCTTGCCCGCAACACGAAAATTTTCGTTTAAGGAATCACTGGGCGTAATAATTATCGTCTTCGATACTGGCTATTAAATATTGTTTTCGAGAATGGACTTTATTCTTTTAAACATCAATGTAGTGCGGAAGTTCCCACACCGTACTAGTCGAAACATCGATTTGTTATTGTATACAAATAACTACTCCGTGTTTTCCACTCTAAGTGAGAAAGTTTAGCAGTATCTAAGCGCGCTGTTTCAGCTTAATCCTTAACAGTGGAGGTGCAGTCTCACAGACCGCTCAAAAGTTGATCCGATCACCCCTATTTCATTTTCAGTCCGATTGGATGTTTTTTTCCCAATAGCTTTTTGTTTTCTGACCTTGAACACCTCCCTTGCTTATCAGTACCTGTAGGCAAGTGCATCTGGTTTAAATTTCATTGCATTCTTAGAAGCGGTCTGTGAGACCGCACTTGCCCTTCAGTGATACAATTTTCGGCAGCAGTAAACATGGCTCTTAACGTTAGAAACCGCGGATATACGTTCATTTAATTTATCCGCGTTATGTGGAAGAGATGCAAAATATTCTACACTGTAAAAAAAATCCGTAAAATTTACAGAAAAAAACTGTCAGCCAGGACGCCAGTTTTCTTCCGTTTATTTTACAGAAATCTTCCGTATTTTTATTATTTATTCAAGCTGATTTAATTTTTTATGAAGATTAAAAAAATGAAACTATACTTTCATAAATCCATTTCAATATTTACTATACTACTACTAAATACATGTATACAAAGGTAAATTCCCGAATATGCCTCTGTAACAGATGACAAAAAAACATAATAAAATATTGATTAGGATGCAATGAAATGGAAGTTGCAAACGATTTAAGACTTACTCGCTTTAAATAAATATAAGATCAAAAACTCGAGCACGAGAACCAAAATCCAAACACGCGGGCGAAATTTCGAAGATTCGAAGAAAACCAAAGTATAACCGGTTACAGATTCAAAAAAACAGAGAAATCCTGTATTTTATTACGAACAGTTTTTTTCTGTAAAAAATACAGATAACTTCTTCAAAATTTACAGTTTTTTTTACAGTGTAGATGAGGTTGAGAGCTGTTTGAAATGTTAACAAACGTTACGCAATGATGTTCTAGGGACAATGAAGGCTGAATTATTCCTCGAAGTACGACGCGAAATACTAACAGCTAAAGGGCTGTCAAAAATTTCCCGTAGCGTGATATAACCAATTTTCTGGTACTAAAATGTTCTTTATATATTAAAGAAATAAAATGAAATCATTAATAAATAATAGATTCCTTTTCATTACGAGTAGATAGTTATTTACTACAGCATATAATTTTCTCGAAAAATTTTAAGACTCTAGCAAAATGTCCTCGGAAAAGATATATTTCGATTAAGAATTCAAAAATATTTTTCCCCTTGCTAATAAAAGTTCAAAGAACATCTGTGCAAAATTAGGGGAATATATCATAATTACACGATTTTTTAAAATTTTACAAATAGAGCGGTCACTGAGATCTCACGTCCCCTGTTACGTCCTACTTTTTCACCTCCCTTGTTACGGGTTTAGCTGCGGAAGAGAAAGTTTCCTAAAATTAAAGAAGTGATGATCCTCGATGCGCTGGAAAACTTTTATCGATCGGATGCGTTTCACAGCAATAACCGTCATCATCTTCAGCTTTTTAGTTTGTAATGTAGAGTAATGAAATAGTGTTGCATTTCGTTATTATTACTGTTTTGTACTGTACCAAGGCTTGCACTTTTTCTCACTCTCCTATTGATAATTGATGTCGTACATCAAGCAGTATTTAACACTGAATAGCGTATTGTTTTTTTAAATTCAGTATAATTTCAGTTCTTCATGTGGAAAGCGTTGAAATATACTTAAAGAATGGTTTAGAGCAGTCTGAAGGGTGTTTACATGTGTCTAAAATAATAGTTTGTTTGTCAGAAAATCGTATACCTACCCTTTTTCACAACACGAAATTTCGACTTACGCGAGGGATCTTAGAACGCTTTCCTCGCGTAAGTCGGGATTCGACATAGAGATGCTGGATCAGGGATTTGTAGGCTCCTGATCTGGATGAAAAAACAATCTGTTAAACCACGTGTAGTCGTAGGTACGGGGTACTCTTGTATGCAGTGGATAAGGGTATGTTCAATATAATATTAATGTGGCTTTTTTTTTTCTTTTTTTTAAAGAAAAACTTTCCAAAACCCTTTTTTTTACGAACCAATTATTTTCTTCCTTTGGTGGTTTTTTGGTTCGTAAAGACAAATACAGATGAAGTTTACTGGAAATATATGTATGCATGTTGAGGAGAATCGTTTTTATACTTTGATTTTTCCGAAAAATACGCTAGACTTTAAAAGTCAAACAAATTGATACAAACTAGTTCTAATGATTTACGTTTAATCAAGGATCAAGTTTTTTCTCCATTAAAAAAAAACTTTAACACAAAATAGCCATCTGAAAGCTAAATTATAAAACGGTCGAATGGAGAAAAGGAATAAGGGGTTGAAAAAAAGAGCAATATTTTGAGAAAAAAACCAAGTTTCAGTAATAGATATAAAAGTGAAAAATGAGCTCTCGCGGCGTTCAATCCCTTTAATACAAAAAAGATCAGAGTAGGCAATGTAGAACCAAGCATTCTCCCTCTGTTGAACGCCTTTTTCGGTCATGGAGGTGATACCTTGAGCATTCTATCTATTTCGAGACGTCATCTTGGAACAAACGGCTTCTCAACAAAACAGAAGGAAATTTCATCTAGTAAGCGCTGCAGCTTGTTTCATTTTTTTTTAAATTTGCAGTTGGTCTCCTTTTGCAATGCACACTAATAACTAATAGTTATGACTGAAAATGTACTTTCATATTTTTCAACTGAATGAAACTGATGAAAAAGCATTGTGGGATGATTTGGGAGATGCATTAATTATTACTTCGAAACAGTAGCCCTTATAACAGAAGAAAAATCTCTGCATTCTGTGTTTCTCAACTATTCCATAATGCTCCTGCTTGTTTAATAAAGGTGTATCATGCAAAACTTTATTTTTTAACTCAAAATTTCAAGTTCGTAAAACATTATCATGTGATCTCATACAAAAAGTTGAGACGATCTGGAAGACGTTTAGGTCTCCCAGAATGAGCCAAAAGCATGTTTTTTTTTTTTTTAAATCAAAACGTTGATTTGGAATTCTTCCTTAAAAAAATTAAAGGGGAGAAAAGTCCAATCGAAAATTGTTCCCAGTCTCTGTATTCTTCTCTGTTAGAAATTGTCACTAGGAGACATTTGGCACTAGACAAAATAAGAATTAACAGTGTATATTTATTAAACTTGATAAACTGTAGTTTTAAAAGTTTTATTTTACTAACTCATGTCAATAAAATCTCTTACAGTTGCAATAACTGCTTAGTAACGTAAACGTTGACATGCAATGACGTCTGAACTCAGTTTAAATCTCATTGCAGTCTGTGATGTCTCCGATACCTCATTCATTTCAAGTATCATTGAATACAAATGTCTCGCAATACATCATTTCATGTCCAATTGCAGATTCATTCATAGCTCCAAAACGTCATTGTACATCAAGGGGCTAAAGAAGCTTGATTCTTGTTTTCTTTTTTTTTTCTTTTTCAGGAGATTTGGAACTGGATGGCGATTGCTGGAAGTTCACTCTCTGTGTGAAAATAAGTGCTGATGCGTCCAGTAAATAAATGGATTAAAAAGATGGGTAAGGAGAATGCAAACGCAAAATCCACCAACCAGTACCGTATTCCAATCCCCCTCGAACCATTAAAAGACGGTCACACTATGGATCCTATGGAAAGAACTTTCTTGGAAGCCGCTGAGCGTGGAGATAAACCCACCCTGATCCGATGCCTACAGACACAAGTGAATGTGAACTGTACAAATATCTTAGGACGAAGTGCCATTCAGATAGCTGTAGACAACGAAAATGTCGAAATAGTAGAGCTGCTTTTACAGCAAGATCATGTGAAAATAGGCGACGCTCTCTTGTATGCCATCAGAGAAGGTGTATATAAGATCGTCGAAATGCTCATAAATCATCCCACCATCACCAGCGAGATGCTAGCCAATGACTGGGCAACGACACGCCAGCCTGGGGAAGAAAGTTCTGATTATCCACCGGATATATCCCCAATCATCCTAGCCGCCCACTGCAATCAGTTCGAGATTCTGCAACTGCTTTTGTCGAGGGGGGCTGTCATCGAGAAGCCACATCCCCTTTCTTGTTCGTGCCAAAAGTGTCAGGAAGCCTTGCATACGGACAGCCTGAGATACTCTCTAAGACGAATTCATACTTATCGAGCTCTTGCCAGTCCTGCTTGGATGTCCTTGACCAGTGAAGATCCCATACTGACTGCTTTCAAAGTGAGTATCTTGTATCATTGTTGTTCTTCCTGGAAAAACCAAAAAACCAAGCAAATATTATTCAAACACTATATTTCAACGAAAGAAATATGTCAATTTAATTGTAATACTGTACAAAATAAAATGGGTGGTTGGAATCATCTCCATATTGAATTTCAACTTCAAATTTTCAAATGACAACAACCCTTTTTCATCACATATTTGTACTCACCATTGAAATTCGACCTTGTAAACCAATTTTAGTGCTGTCTCGTTTATCCTGTGGGTTGCAATTAAATTTAGCTAAATCTATCTCCTAATATCAGAATGCTTTGATATTTTTGTTTATTTTTTAAAACAAAAAACGACACAAACCACCTCCTACCCTAAGGAAAAACATGTTTTATGTGGTTGAAATATAACTTTTGTTATGAATTTTGAAATTAATATTTGAAAAATAAAATTATCGGCAATAGTATATTTTTATTAAAAAAAATATGGAGTAGCTTTTAAACGGCTACTAAATACTTCAGTTAAAAAAAATCGATACTTTTTTTTTTGTTGTGTTAGAAAATACTTCTTTTCTTTCTTTGTCTTTCTTTCTTTCTTTTTTTTTTTTTTTTTTTGTTTGTCTTTTTGTTTTACTTTTACTGTAGGTATGAAATTCTATCTCTTTCAAAAAAGTAATTATACTTGTAAAAGCCATAGTACATCAAAAGAAATTATGTAAAACTTGCGTTTTATAACAATTTTTTTTTAACCACCATAAAACGCCGTGATATTTGTTTCCAGTGCATCATATACCAGTATGTTAACAGTAACCATGGCTTCTTTGTTAACATCTCGTATTTTATGGGTCTAAATGAAAATTAAATTGATATTAATGCTTTTTTAAGCTGAATTCATTTTATTTTCAAAAATGTGGCCTTCTAGTCATAATTTTGAAGTTTGTGATCATTTTAATGGAACAGACTGCGTTGTGACAGTTTTATTTTGATAACTTGAGGAAAACATTTGATGTCGATTGACACCTTACTTGTTTTCAGAGAGACTAGGAATATTTATTTTTTATTCATTTTTTTACTAGCGTGTGTCACCTGGCATTGAGCGGTTTGCCTCGAATGTGTCAAACGACACATGTTTAACAATCAAGCTTAAATAAAAGAAAAAAAAAACAGTGTAAAATGCCCCGTCAACATGTAGAAAATGTTGCAATTTTTTGACTCAAAGTTCAAATTTAGACCTGTTTGTTTTTTTTTTTTTTTAAATTCCAAAAAGCTATATGAGTTTCTGAGCATCAAGGGTGTGCCAAATTTGGCAAAGATCTGACGGAAAAAGTGGGTGTGTAAAAGGAACATACATAGAAACACCCTCATACATCCATTTTAATACATACAGATTTTTTCTTTTTGTACGACCAGAACTGTACAGTTCATAAGTATTGCAGTAGTTTAAAACTTAAGCAACTGCATTTAGAGAAAATAGTCACTCTGTGTTTAGTAGACGAAAAAAAGAGCCTTAATTTCAGTTTATTGCAGCTCATTCGGTTACATCAAGTCAATGGTTACAGTTTGCACTCAAAACGGAATCATCCACCAACTCTCCATTGGTGGTATTGGAGCCGGTTCTACTATTTGATTCCTTTCGTAGAGTTGGCGGCATGGTTAAGGGAAAAACTTATAATATCATAATACAGGCGAGGGCACGATACCTAAGTCTTCGTTTTCAGATACTCGTCAAAAAAGAATTAAAAAAAATAGTTATAATTTTGAGATCTTGAATCAAAACTATGATTTTCGCAATCACGAACTGCAATAGGACTCTACCCGTAGAGTTTCTTGATTCTACTAATGGGTTTTACTGAAATCATAGCTTGGATTCAAAACATCAAAATTCAAATGAATGCCAGGCGCTGGTTGCTGGATGTTATGTGCTGGATACTGTTTTCGTTTAAAAAGGATTGTGTGAAGTCGATAAGGTCGTTTATAAATACTTCGATTCCGGGACGGATGGATATATATTGCATTATAAACGTAGAAAAATAAAATCAAAGGACGGACGTCATTTAACGGTCAAACGAAAACAATAAGCAATTCGTGATTGCTCAAAAAAAAAAAAAAGGAATAATCACGCATACAGGGTGTCCGAAAAGTACTTGACACATTTAAAAAATACATATAAAAGCAACAAATTGCCGGTTCAAGAATGTTTTTGTGTTTATAAAAGTCTTCGTATGTGTGCCTGTAAATCTATCTTCTCCGGACTGTCAATGTCTATCAGGTCAATACTGGTACTGTTGAAGTGCGGGACATCCAAGGGAAGCCATTCCGCACTGTCTGACCCCTCAAAAGCTTAAGCTGCCCGAGATATGAACTGATAAAAATACTATTAAAACGATCAAGTGTTACCCGCTGCAGATGGCGAACGGAGCTTGGCGAGCGAAGTGAGCAGGGGTGGAGCTCCATTGTTCGATATAAACAACCTAGGAGTTGTAGGGAGGTAAAAGATTCCTCTCATTGCTCTCACCTCCTTTTATATTTTATTTTTATTCCTTCCTCATAATTAGATTAGTTTCTTAATAATTTTTAATATTTAGTTTTTTTTTCTATTTTTTTCTTTTTTCTCGAGAAGAAAGCGAAGAATAAACATTTTAACATGAAAACTTTTTTTTTGGCCATTCCTGACTTATTTTTTTACAAAACCAGAAAATGCTAAGATTCCTTTGAATTTCAGTTAACTGTGGTAAATTAATTTATCTTAAGCGTTTTGGCGTTCTTCCCATTTAATGCACTGTCGTTGACTTTGATATATTTACAACTATAAAACTTCATTATTCAGCAGCTGAAATCAGCTTGTAAATTTTTGCTGCCGTTTTTCAGCTCTTGATTTAGTATTGAGAGTCTGATAAATATGTTAGTTTCGGGAATAAAACTACAACCGGTGAAGCAGTGTGCATCAAAAGGAAAATTTGAGCTCCTTACTTATGAATAAAATATTTTATGTAATCTTGTAGGGGGAGAGCTGGAGAACGTTTTTATGCACACTTAATTGATTTCCTTAATTCACAAGATCGTTCTTAAAACATTGATATATCAGGTATGTTTTCTTTCCCTTTTTACTTCCTTTTACAAAAAAGGAAGTATTGTATTCGCGAAAAAATTTTCTCTCAAAAATCGGCCTTAATTTCCATTTTGCTCACCCCCGAATGAATGTTGAGTTTTTTTTCAACCCGACCACACGTGGATATATGCCTAAGAACCTACAGACATCCGAAACATCCATTTTGACGACCCCCGAGTTAATTATAACGAATTTTCTCGTGACGTATGTGCGTATGTGTGTATGTATCTCGCATAACTCAAAAATGGTATGTCCTAGAAAGTTGAAATTTGGTACGTAGACTCCTAGTGGGGCCTAGTTGTGCACTTTCCCTTTTGGTTGCTTTCGGATGTTCCTAAGGGGAACTTTAACCCCCTTATGGGGAGAAATCATTGTTAATTTCGAAGTAAACTCAAGCGGTGTTATAATTTGTCGGACACTTGGCGATATATTGCAGGGTCTTTTGATCACCAAGATTTGTCGCCAACTTGGCGGAAAATTTGGCGATAGTTTTTTTAATTTAATTTTATTTTTTAATTTTAAATTTGGTTTCAAATTGGCCACTGTTGGTGATATTTAGAGAGTAAACAATTGAATCACATTAAAATTTCCAATAATGGGGAAATGACATTAAATTGGAGTAAAAGGAAGTCATGTGATGCACACATCAGCTCATTTACTTAACTATTGTGTAGATAAACTTTCAGATACTTATAGCCTTCTTTTTTTTAGTGTTCCGTGTTTTAAAATACTTTTATCTTGTTTATTTTTTAAAGATCTGAAATTACATTGCATATATATATATATGTATATATATATATATATATATATATATATATATATATATATATATTAGGGTGCGTCTTATTTTTAAAGGTGTTATTTTTTTATGAGGCACCCTCTCATTTTGTTCCTTTGGATGAAAAAAAAATTCTCATGTATCAAAAACAAAAATTGAATAATATTTAGAGGGTGCTACCACTGCTGCAAAATTGGTCAACTCTCTCTCTTTTTATTTTTTTTAAATTTATTTATTTAGTGTGGATAGTAAGTAGCAATCAGTGAAAAGTTTGTATTGTCACATGGAACTAACAAATAGAAAAATTACAATATTGCTGAATGTAAAAGACCGAAAGTGTAAACCTGTGATAAGAATGGCATTACCGAACTTTCAAACGCTTTTTTGACATTATTACATAAAATGACAGACATGAAATGCTTATTTTTTTCTGGTATATATAAGAAATAGGTATTTGTAAACCCAACCAACCTAATGTCATGTTGGTTAAAAATATGTCAAGAGCTAATTTTTGCACCATTTTTTTTTTCAAAATGAATGCAATTTTAATCACTGGTAGCACCCCCTAAATTATGTTCAAATTCTATGAAACTTTTATGTGTGTATTTTTTCATCAAATGGAAGCATTTAAAGGGGTGCTCCATAAGAAATTCAAAACTTTTTTAAAAAGTGCCTTATAAGACACACCCTAATATATATATATAACGACACATAAAAGAATAAATTCAAAAATTTTGTACAGGGTTCGTACTGACTAGTGAATGAATCCTCCCCAGTGAATGAACACCTCGTAATGTTTTTGAAAAAAGAAGGTTTTAAAATATTTTTCTTATATGAATTCGCACTAGTCGTGCATTTCCAGAAAGATAACGACTAGAAAATGCTGCGTTTGTCCGCTGGTTGAGGTTTTCATTCACTGGGTCGAGGTACTTTTTTTTCATTTAACCAAAAAACTCGACGCTGACTCGCAAAAGTTCTTGAAATTTTTTTACAAGTAATTACATATATCATCTAAAGTGCTTTTGTTGTCATGTTCCAAAAACTACAATTTTTAACGATGCTATGAAATTTTGAAACTGAAATTTCGCCAAAGTGTTAATTCACTGGTCGGCCTACCATATAATACATATAATTTGCGAAAAAAAAAAACACTTTGTAAAATGTAAATACCGCTATTAACTTTTATTTATCATTGGCAATTCTTGCCAATGCAAAAACACATTATTGCGAGGATGACTTTCTAAGACCAGAAACATGTCTTTCACACCTCCCATTAAATGGTCCATTATTTGATCTAGAATACTCCGTAATTTAACATGATTAATGGTGCTCAGAAAAAAGTGGTTCTGTTAAAATGAAAAGCATTCAATTAAAATAAATAAATAAATAAATAAATAAGCTGAAATATCTATTTCCCTGTGTTGAATGCACTTGCTTTTTAACTTATTCTTTTTTACAAAAATTGTTTAAAATAGAAGGAGGAAATGATTAAAGAGAAATAAGTGGTAGATAAATACTTGTTTCCTTTATAAAAATGAGCTCTTTGTTTTGAAAATTAAACATTATTTCATTCAAAAAGCAAAGTATTTCTTTTTCCTCTTGTACTTTTTATTCTTTTTCATAATCCCTCAACTTTTCATTAAAAAGATTTCTGCTTTTAAAAAATAGATTTTAAAATATAGTGTTTCTCACAACGTTGAGACCTTTAGCATCAAGTCTAGTTCAATTTATCATACGTTTTATTTTTGAAAGGTGGTTTTTTGCAGGAACGCCATAACTTCCTGTAATTTATCAAACTATGTAAGTAAGACCTCATTTTAAAGATATTTTAAATCACTCTCAGCAAAAATAAATAGACTGTAAATTACAATATTCGTAAGTTTTTTTCTGAGCTTTTTATGTAATAAAACGTCGCAAACTAAAGATTGCATTTTCGTCTTTGTTTATAAACTTTATATGACTCACTTTCGAACTACATCAGTTGTTACGGTTACAGTCATATTCTCGCGTCGTTACAGTTACTGTCACATTCTCGCCTTTGAAATATTTAGTGTTGCCAATAGTATTCGTTAAAGGATAGTCTTTAAAGACTACAGTCGTCTATCCTCTGACTTAGTTATCATCTTCAATACGATCTCCATATCTAACGGGAACTTTTCTGATGCGTCCAGACCTTCTGGGTATTAACTCTTCTTCTCTGTCGTTCTCTTCTTCGCCAGTTTTCAAACATTTTCATCCCTTGAGTTGACTGGCGAGAGCAGTGGTCGAGTAAAAATGTTCTTTCTCCTTCTATCCAAGTTGGGAAACTCTGTAAATGTCACTTGGTAGAACCTCAGTCACCACTAATGGTCTATGATATTTTAGTTGGTTCACCAGTAGTGATTGGTAATCTTCTCACCACAGCTATTTCGCCTTGATCAAACTTCTTAGTTTTTCATTTCCTTTGATCGTAGTACTGCTTCATTTTTTGTTGTTTCTCTTCTATTGTCTTTAGTGTATCAGCTTGTACCTTTGCAGTGTTCTTATCAGCATCTTCATCAGCAAGCATCCTCGAAATTCCGTCGTTGAATCTGGGTGAATATCCGTGCAACATTTCAAACGGCGTTTTATCAGTTGTGTTCTTTACCGTGTGATTTAAGTTTCTTTCACATTTTGTGATGTTTTTGTCCAATCTTTGTGTCCAGGATGTGGCATACTTGTCGTAATTGCGGGTAAGACAGTTCTATTAACTCTTTCAGCAATTCCGTTGCCCTGTGCTCGTTGAGTAAAACTTGGAGTGTGCTTTTTACCGTTCGATTTACAGTACTCTTCAAATGCATGTGACGTGAAACAAGGTCCTCTATCACTGATTATTCACTCAGGAAGTCCAAAATCATATACTAATTCTTCTAGAAAATTTAGAACATAGTGAGCAGAAGTATACTTAGTAGGATTGAGTCTTAAAACGAGTAAAATTGTCGACTATAACTTAGTAAATGAACATTTCCTTTTGAACTTTCTGTGAGTTTAAATAAGTGGTTAAGAAGAACTATGGCAAAACGGTCTTTTTTTTTCTGGTTTGATGGCATGCAAAAATCCCTTGTTGCTTTCCACTTGAAATTTTATTGAACAAGCATTCGAAACACATCGCTATATTGTTTCGCGGTCTCAAAGCAACCGCAAGACATCTAATCCCCGGAATAACACTAAGATATCTTACTGTTGCTCTGAGGCAGCGATATGATGCTTCACAAATCTCTTCACTGAAGGAAACCAGTAAAGTTTTTTTTATTTTTGAGACTATTTTGTCAACAGAAAATGTCCCATTAAGTCGTGAAACTTCACGACTAGACTTTTTCTCATACTTTTGGGCACTATGTATAAGAATTTAGTCTTTCTTTTGTCTTGAACCTTACAGTACAGCTTTTTATTCTTGTATTCAAAATCCTTTATCCGTTGATTTTCTTCCTTTGTTCTTTTGTAAGTCTCTGTTTCAAATATTTCGAGAATATGACTGTAACCGTAACAACAGATGTAATTTGAAAGTAAGTCAGATAAAGTTTATAAACAAAGTCGAAAATGTAATCTTAAGTTTACTGCATTTTATTACATAAAAAGCTTAGGAACAAGCTTACGAATATTGTATTTTAAACTTTAGAAGAGAATTTATTAGCGTCTACAACGGTAGTGACGTGAGTATTTTTGAAGTATTCCAAAATAATTTAAATTGCATTACGGATTTAAAGACTAGTACGTACTATAACGAACTGCAAGACTTCTTAATGGTATTAGAAATTAAATAGGACACTTTTATTGACATAAATAGAAAATAAACGATCCTGCTTAGCGGATTTAACGATTGAAACTTACGATTATTGTATTTTACAAAACCATTCACATTGGGACAGGGTTTTTTTTTTTTTTTTTGAAAAAAAAACAATTAATTTTTTTATTTTATTTAGCATTGCTTTAATCTTTAAAGTATACCATTTCGCGAGACAGTTCTTATTAGCTGAGTTGATTAAAGCGTCATGCTAATTACGCGATGGTCGTAGGTTCGATCCACCACATGGGATAAAAAATATCGATTTTTAATGACTCATTTTTCCTTGGATGAATTCGGATCAAACTTTTCAAGAGTATATAATCTAAGCTCATTGCAAGATTCTTAACCAGTTTTGCTGTAGCAGTGAAATCAGAAAAAAAACTTCTTTTTTTAACATGGTAAATCTATAATATTATAAATAATACCTCTTAAGAATGCGTTTTTTTTTTTTTTTTTTTTTAGCAATTACTGTAACAGCATCTTGCACAAAACATCAAGCATCCTGTAGTCCTAAGCATTAATTCCTTGGCATTCATCCCCTGTCATGAATTTTGAATTTTGACATCTTGAATTCAAATTATGTTTTTCGCAATCACGAATTGCGATAGGAGCCATTTGTACAAAAATGAAATCCGACGATACAATTCGTGATTGCGAAAAACATAATTTGAATCCAAGATGTCAAAATGTAAATGAATGCCAATGATTGGATGATGTGTGCTGGATGTTTTATTTATTTATTTATGAATTTTTGTTGGTGCTTCCTTAATACTTACATAAACTTCAATAGTAAGGCATCATTTAAAACGGTTTTTTTCCACTGCCATTGGCGAAAAATAAACGAACAGTCTCATTTTTTTGTTTTTCCAAAAAATACCATTAAAAATTAGGGTTTTTGAGAAACTACTGTTGAGCGCGAATGCGTCATATGGGTCAGCTAGTTTTTTGGAAATTTTACTGGAAACAAAAAAAAAAAACATTTCCCGCTCTGTCCGCTTAATTTTTAAAAGAAATACATTTACTTTTTAATAACCTTTGGTGTACGCTTTTATTTTTGTTTTCTTTTTGTAAATTAGCAGTAATTACTGATAAAAATAATATGGATTGATTTTGTTTTAAATTTATCGGCTCTTGTTTTCTCCATTTCTTTTCAAATTCCAGTTAAATTCATGTGGCATGCAAATTTTATGCTATGCGTTATCGATTAAAAAGGAAAATGCGAGTCCGTTAAGTAATTCAGTATAATGATATTGTTGATATTACGTTTGCGTTTTTAACGTAGTCGTTTAGTAAAGGCACGGATTGAGCCGGTTTTTTACATAAACCGGTATTAGATTTCTGTTTTCGACCTGATTGAGAAGGATTTGTAGTGTAAAAGTATCGAATAATAAGTATCAATTTAAGAACGAAAAAATATTTTGAAAATTTATGGATCGAGCTGTTTTTGTTACTAAACAACTCAATTTCTACGTAAGATGTCAAATGATTGTGTGGAATTCCGGAAAGAAATGTCGAAGCCTAAAATCTTGAAAACGTATGCGGATTATTTGAGTGTATTTGTGTGTATATATACAGGCTGACACTGACTATAAGTTACCAGGGGTGATTGTGTTCCGGTATTTTACCGGATTTCCGGTATTTTCATCTTGATTTCCGGTATCTTCATCTTCGAAAATACCGGAACTTCTATATTTTCAGAAAAACCCACTTTTGTAAAACTTAGGGCGATGTTTAATGAAACACCAAAAGTCCAAATTGAAGAAGTTTTGTTTGGTATAAAGCGTAAGCTACGGTCATATTTTGTAAACTCTATGGTAATTAGCGAAGAACAGCTGGGTTGGAGGATGGAATAAAGGCTAGATAAGAAGAATCTTTAAAAAATTTCAAGAAATGAGAAAAATTAAAAGAATTTAACTCCCACCATGCACATGGACGTATTAAGTCCAATTAAAGCTTCGAGTTTTAGCCCCAACAAATAATTATGTATATAAATTATTTTTATACATAGTATAATGTGTACATACACGTAATATGTACATATATATGCCCATCAAAACACTTTTTCTTCTTCGAAAAAAAAAGTTCAGGTATTTTTTCATGGAGTCACAATCACCCCTGCTATAAGAAGGCTAAGTTTTACCGGATGACAGATAACATCTAAACAAGTTATAATAACATGAAACACGTGGTCGCTAAAGCGCTACATGCACAAAAAGTCGGTAACGGACAGATGCAAAACGTCACATATTTGTTACACTAAGATGTTACAAGCAGCAATTTAGTTTTTAAGAAAGGTTAAATTCGGTTGTAGAAATTTGCCGCCTGCAGCTGCATTACATGCGTCACAACGGCGAGATTTTCTGATTTGGCTTCTCCGATCGTTGTATTGTCGCAATGACAATACAGCGGTGGGGGGGGGGGGGGTATTAGAGTTGCAAATCCCCACTATAAACAACCTCTTTAAATGTTTCTTAAAAAATCAAATGTTGCTTAAAATTGTCTTTGTGTAGTAAATACTCATATGTGACCAGTTTCGCTTTTGTCTGTTTTTGGTTTTGTGCGCATGTAGTGCAAAAGCATTGAGTTTGCGACCATATGTTCCGTTGGATTCTTGCTTGCTTAGATGTTTCTATCGACCAGTAAAGTTTTGCCTTCATGTTCAGACCCCCCCCCCCCCCTTGTGTATATATTGTAGTTACGCATCCGAAAAAGTTTATTATTAAAACATAGATTCCTTTTAGTATTACAGTGTATATAAGTAAAATACTGATGGTTTCAGGTAAAATTGATTGTATGATTCGAAAACAAGCTAGAATTACATGAATTAAGTGTCGAAAATATTAAGGAAAAATTATACTTCTGTAGGAATAATCAATGACTAGATGAGAGAGAGAGAGAAATTTAATTTCAAAAAAATATATGAATATCACTACCAACGGTATACCACTTTCCGAAAATAATTTTGTGCTCCAGTGTAAGACGAATAAAAACTAGAGTATCAGAAAATAGTTCTTCATTCTCTGCTACTTCTGCCAAAGGCAGACAATTATTTTAAACTACTAACGTAAGTAGGGGAAACTTGACTCAATTTTTGGTTTTTCATTTCCCATTTTTTTTGTAGAATAGTTAAAACGAAATAAAAAGTATACGTAAATGGTTTGCCATTCTGCACATTATTATGGCTAAAAATAGTAGCATCATTCCAAGTAGAAATGGTACAAAAAATTATATTCATCAAGTCTGTAAATGGGTCAAGTGTCCCTATTGCTAGGAAGATTTGACCAGACTCAACACTTAGGGAGACATGATCCCCCTCATGAATGTAAGAGTCATAGATATTGAAATCAAAAACGCAGGTTTGATGGTGTTTTTTGATTAAATAAGTGATACTTGAAGTGAATATACAAAATGTTCACTTTTTAGGTAAAGTTTGACATATATCTTTCTTGCTATTAATCTTACTCCATATCAGCAGCAGAGCAAAAGTTGAATTCAAAACTTTATCAGATCAGACCTAAGTAATATTTCAGTTTTTTTTACATAGTAACAACTCATTAGGCTCAAATATTGTTAGTATTTTAGTTATTTGTCAATTAAAAACAATTTTTTAAACCAAAGTATTATGTAATATAGTTATTCATTAAAAAAATATTAAGGCCTTCGTATTCACGATATTAGAGTCATTGCATTAAAGTCAAATCATTAGGCCTAAATGACAATATTTTATCCATTCAAAAATAAAAATTTATTGAAAAAACATCAAATTAAACAAAAACATCAAATTAATCTTTGGGCCAAATCTCCCTAGTTAGCTTGGAGTAAAAACTCCCTAGTTCGCTTTCTTTTGTTTACCTTAAATATTTAGCAATTTAGATTAAAGTTACATAAAACTGCTGTATATCAACAGGTAGCTAGAAAAGTGACTAAAACGTGTATACTTTTAAAATTCATTTCCTCAAAACTGGAGGAAGAAATCTAAAACACTTCAAATTCTTCAAAATTTACTTTTTAGGTTCAATATCATTTAACACAAAATTTCTTGAAAACCACTGCTAAATCTGAAATGGCTTATCCCTGCAAAATACTGTTGTGTGACTGGTCAACCACTAATATGACTAAAATTTTCTCTAAATATCCTTTTCATGGAAAAAACCTTATGGGTCAAGTCTCGCTATGGGTCAAAAAACTCTCTAGTTTCCCCTACATGAAATAAACCGACATCTCAGAGACTGCAGTTTTGTCTTTGTTATAGACTCTGCCTCCAGCTCGGTTATTCCCATCGATGGTCCAGGCTGTTGAGTTCATAACAAAGACGAAACTGCAGTCTCTGGATGGAATAACCGGGCTGTTTCATGTAGTTCTGCCTTAACCCTAGCTTAGGGGCTGGTAACTTACTGCTTAATTACTAACGTAAGTGTTGTCTTAAGAAATTGGCCCTACAAACTGGTAAACTCAGTTATTTTGAGATTCTTAAAGAAAACTATTGAAAATAATTTTAGTGACTTTAAATTTGAAAGGGATGATTTTTCAGGGTCAACTACTGCATATGATCCATCGTTTGATGAAAGCACTATAGCATTTCACTGTCTTCTAAACTTGTATCCGTTTAACTATGAACTAAGGTACATAGTTTAAATGTATCTATGTTTCTTGCAGGGAAAACCTTAGTAGAAAATGTCTAACTTTTCAATTCAATTAATATTTTTCTCGCTTTGAGTGATCGAAAAAGAAAAAACAAAAGCAGTTCCTTTTTCTACAGAGTGTAATGGTAAAACGAACACCTGCGAATAAAGGTCTTTAGACTGACGTTATCACACTGCCTTATTTGATGAGGACAATTCTCATTTCCTATGCACTGTTCTTTTTTTTTTCAAAATAAAATTTAAACGAGAAATATCATCCTGATTAAAATGTTGCACTCAATCTTAGATGCAGCAAGTTCGGAGGATAAATTTTGTTTCTTTGAAAGAGAAAAAAAAAATACGCAACATGTTCATCTGCAGGGACATAAAACGGAAAATTGGTGCTATGAAAGCAAGTGACGTTATTTCATATCGCGAAATTGATAACTGTCAATTGTATGAAAAATTCATAAACAATTTTTTCAACCAGGAAAAGGCCAATAATCTTGAAGTTCAGTCGTAAGCAGTTGCTCAGTCATAAGCGGTAGGTATGAGTAGGAAATGTTTTCATCATTTTTAACGCAATAATACAATCGGAAGAATTACCCAGAGAGTATTGAAATTCTTTTTGTATCTTACATTAACAAATACACCACAATAGCAGGCTTACGAGTTTTCTCTAATAAAAACTGAATATGGACAACTGAAAACAACATTTTCATCTCATTTTCAAATATCTCAATATCAATACATCTCTCTTAATATTGAAAGTTACTGAAAAATACTATCTTGTTATAAAAGATAATCTAGTTTGATATACACTCGTGGTTTCAAGACGAAAAACGATTATTTCAGCTAATGCATATAATGTAAAATCGTTTTTTCTACGTCAATGATATAACTCATTTTTAGTCTTTTTATGCAAATTCATTAAGGTAAGTTAATTATGTGGTAAGTTTTATTAAATGTTAGCAAAAGATAAACCATCCTTTGGTCTTAAAATGTTAGTTCGTAGAATAATTAAATCTTGCTCTGTTTCCCATTCTTGTAATATTACTGAGTCATAAATGTGTGTAAATACAAGATTTATTGATTTACATTGTATCTTTTTTAATGTCACTTCAGTCCTTTTTTATTACTCGTTACCAGAAATTCTTACTACAAATTGCGAAACTCTTTTTTTTTTTTTTAATTTCTTTTCTACGAGTTCGTTATTGGAAGGGAAATTTGGCACGAGAATAAGACACATTTTCAGTTAAAATGAGGACGATTTTCACCTCGTTATATGTGATCACCTTATTTTAAATGCTATTCATGACGCTTTATATAATTTACACGATAATAAAAAAAAAAAGAGAAATGGAATGCTTAAATACAGCCAAATCGCTGCTTGCGAATATAGAACTTTTGAACTGATGTGTATGGAATTTTTATCTGTGATTAATGTAAATATTCGAAGCAAAACCTTGAGATTTCTCCTCACTCATACTTGTTGCATGTTAAAAAACAGCAGCTCGTTTTTAATCTGTGTGAGACTCTTCAGAAAAATTAAAGCAAGAGAAAAAACTGCTGCAGCTGGTATTGTTTGCAAAGCAGATTTTTTACGAGTTATGAATCAACTTTGAGAAATGGTTTTATGCTGACCGCGAAGACAAAGTCAAAAGACCGAGCAATTACGTAATGTTTCGAACTTTTCATTATTGTTTTTTTTTTTAACTATTGCCGCTAAGCGGTTATAACAATTTTATAAAGATTCTAATTCGCTAACCTTAGTATCAGTTTTATGTTTGTTGAGTAACATCGTTGAAGATAAAAAATGTGCACTCAAAATTAAAATATTGCTGTCAGCTGAAAGTTGATGGAAAAAAAAAGAACAAAAATGCAGAATAATTAAGTAAATTGAGGGAAAGATAACTTTGCTTTTAAGGCAAGTAAGGTTCTTCTTATTATTATTTTGATTTTAAGTTACACTATCCAAGTGCAAAGAAATTATTTATTTCAAATACTACTCTTGTTTCTAAGGTTGTTATCAAGGTTATCTTAGGCACTGAAGATGTAGGAAAACGATCATTTCGAAAATGCATCAAAAGGTTCTTACGTTCTGTTTCATTAAAAGTGAACTGTCAATCTTTCTGAAAATATCAAAATAATTCAGCGTAACTGAATCTATCTATTTTAAACCATCCCACTCATGTTATGTGCTGTTTGTTTAAAAAGAAAGGAAAACTAATGAAGCATTGTATAGTTATTTAAAATTAAGAAACAATGATTACAAAAGCTACTTAAAATGAATTATTTGCCTGGTTCAAAGTTATCATGTCACTTAGATTCAGAAGAGAAGTGGGAAATAAAATATATTATTTCAATAAATATAGTGTAACTTTAAATAAATAAAGTGAGAAATAAAATTTGTTTGAAAACTCCCTACTTTTTATTCATAGCATGAAAAAATGTTTAAAATGTACTACATTGCATACTGGTCGTGCATTATGATGCACGACCAGAAATTTGAATAACTTGAAACCAGCATTCAAGAATAGGTTCAACGAACTGTATAATCCCCGTAATAGCGAACTGTATAATCCCCGTTTAATGGGATTATACAGTTCGCTGTGTTGCCAAATTATTTTTTGAAATGGAAAATGGAAAACTGATACTATAACTTTTCCAAAAAAGTGCTTTCAAGTTAAATATGCGGGAAAATAGTTAGCGGTGCAAAATTCCCTAAACGACTGCATATGTTTTATTTTAATCGGAGTACTTGAATTTTTCTTCCCAAAAAAAAGAAAAAAAAAAAACGCAAAGTGAAACCAGTGGTTCTGTGGTGGAAGTATATGCGGAAGGTCGTGGGTTTGATTCCTACCGGTGCTTTGAATGTTATCTCCCGATTTTCTTCTCTGAATCTTTTTTTTTCGTGTGTGTATGTGTGTTTTTCTGTTTGAAAATAAAATAAAGGAGTCCAACTTCTCCAGGGATGGTACCCAATGTGCCTATAGTCTTTATTGACTATGAATACGCCAGCAACGACAAAAACGCAAAGTGACTTGCGAGCCTCTAAAACTAGGCATTAACTGTGCATTCAAATAACAAACCCCGTCGCTATGTTTTTCTTATCTTTTTCTCACCAAGGCAAATTGAAACACATTTCTCTTATAAAACTTTCCTTTCTTCAATATCCGCATAAGTTAAAAAAGAAATAAAAAATTAATTTAAATTTTGACATCTTGAATTCAAATTATGTTTTTCGCAATCATAAGTGTGTGTATGTAGGCGTGTGTGTTTGTGTGTGGGGTATGTGTGTTTGTGTGTAGGGGTATGTGTATGTGTGTGTAGGCATGTGTGTTTGTCTGTGTGCTGGCATAAGTGTGTGGGTAGTTGTGTATATGAATGTGTGTATGTGTGTGTGGGGGGGGGGTATGTGTATGTGTGTGTAGGCATATGTGTTTGTGTCAGTGTGCAGGCATGAATGTGTGGGTAGTTGTGTGTATGTGTGTGTGTGTATGTATGTGTGTGTGCGTGCGTGTGTGTAGCTGCGTATGTATGCGCGTGTGTGTAGGACATGGATGCTTTCGCTATAGGAGCAGCATCGTGAGGAACCGGTCGACGGTGACAGGGTGCGGAGGGTGGCGGTGGGAAAATAAAAAGATAGGACATCAAAACAATCAAATGAGAACAATAAGCAATCGTGATTGCTCAAAAAAATCCCACAGCACACAAAATGCAATCGGTGCAATGCGAAAAATCGGACAGCACACAAAATGCATTATTGTAAAAATCCAAAATAAAAAATCACTAGCTCGCTTAATTTATAAAAATGATAGAAGACTCTGACCTAAAATGAAGCACAATTTCACTTACGCTCGTCATAGGACTAATTGTTAGGTCCATGGCACTAGGCATGATGAAAAAATATACTTTGTGGCGAAAGTTATTTCGATTTTATTCCTTTTAATACATTTCGTATCCTTCCATTCTTCATGCAAACACAATGTAAACAACGGGCCACTCGTTCTGATCATTTATCAGACTTAAGGGTGTTTCGATATAATCCAAACTAAAGAACATCGCTTTCCACTTTTCTTGTCACTCCATCTTAGTTACACGTTGACCCCTTTTCTCAGGAGAGTGATTGATTCCAGTTCTTCAGCCGTTACAATTTCATTTAATACATAATATAATATTAAACAAACGTTACGATTGTACAACAGCATACTCTGGGCCGTATTGTAACATGTACAGTTCTAGGTTCTCATGCAGAGTGGCAAGTTTTCATTTATTTATATTTTTATTATTATTTTTTAATATTTATATTTACTGCTAAAAAGTATTTTGAATGCTTTAAACGTTGTATATATTTTTCAAACAAGCCTTCCTTCTTGGACCAGTAACTTAAGAAGTTTACCGTGTCTTTATGTAGCAAAATATGCTACATGAAGATTAAAAGGTAAATATAACTAATTCATGCCGAAGATTAAAATCAACTTAAATAATGTGTAATTTACCAAAGAATTACAGTTAACAGTTGCTTTTGTATTTTATGGGACATATATTTTGGATGACATCTAAGCTCCAAATTTGTTTTTATAAGTTATCAATTAAATATATATATATATATATATATATATATATATATATATATATATATATATATATATATATATATATATATATATATATATATATATATATATATATATAGGTTTTGTAAACACTCATATTCTACCGTGAAGTTTTTATGGTTCTCAAAGGGTTAAGAATACCGTAGAGCCAGTTCATCTTCAGTAAAGCAGAAAACCTTTAACAAGCCAATAGATTAGATATATTAAAAATTTTAAAAAAAATTATGTGAATTATTACATATTAGATAAAAAGTAGACGATTTGAGTACGGAAAAGTTTTTGAGAAGCTAGGGGCTTCAGAACTTCTTTCGTTTTAAAACGAAGTCTTGATTGTGAGTGAGTGACGTTCACTCAGAACCTAGCAATTTTTTAGTGTTTTTTTCATTGATGAAAAGGCACTACTGTAACCTCGAAACAGCTATTTTCTGCAACAGTTCGGAGCTTTTCGTTCGGTTTCGTTGGTTATTCATTTTATTCATACTTTAAAACAAATTATTTTTATTTATTTATTTATTTTATTTATTTATTTTTTTTTTTTGCAAAAAATAATCCGTAACTTCATCAATGAGCTTCAGCTGAATTGAATCGATGAGTTTAAAAACCACTTACCCCACCATCAAAACTTAAGTGGGGATGCTTGGTTTTCGTTCTCGTCCATTCAGTTGAAAACCAGAAAGCTATAGATATGCATAAACTTCGTGAAATAACTTTGTAATAAGTTAACAAAACTGCACTCGAAACCCCCCCCCCCCCCCCCGCAAAAGAAGCTCTGGGACAATATCGTCGCCTCAGGGCAGCAGTAAGATATCTAAGCCCGGGAATCATACTAAGATATCCTAATGTTGCTCTGAGGCGACGATATGCCTGACTTTAAGTCAATCTAACATTATGTAGCAGACGTAGCATTGGAAGTCATGCAGTATTTTTTAGTACTTATCATCAGGCTCCTTGGTAAGAAATTTTGTTGTTCAAATTAAACAAAAATACGATGAAACATTGTCTCGCGCTCCGTTGTAAAGTGTAAAAGCAGGTGTTGATTAACTATTCGTTGTACAATGTTTTCTTTTTTGAAGAAAGGAATTGCAAATTTGCAGGATTTCTTGCTACTTAGTGGCAAGAGTCCTTCATAAACTACGAATAAGTAACAGCCCGCAGTTAGATAAAATGAAACTTTAGAACTTGACGTTTTCATTAGCATATCAGCAAAACTAAATGTCCTTCTAGAACTGCCTTAAATCTACCATATATTGCTTAATAAAATGCAAATTAGTTTCTGCTCTCATTTGCAACCGGGAGGATAAAGGCTTTTTCTTTCCTAGCATTTTTTTTCGTCTTTCCTAAAAAAGATAAATCCTGAAATATGTTAAAATTTTAATTTCATTCAAAAATATAATAACATTATTGTTGAAATACTTCTGGTTCTATTTCAGTTTCTAAAAAAGTCTGCACTATCAAGTTACTAAAGTAATAATAATAATAATTAATTAAAAAAGTAAAAAACGCTGTTATGTGCAAGTGAAAAAGGCTACTTTCAGTGTGAAGTAAATAAGAAAGACTTCTCTAGAACGGTATTTTCTTTCAGTCTTAGCAAAACCAATGATTTAAGGCATAAAACCTGGGACTAATGAACGTGATTTGCGGAGAAAAATTGAAAAGTGAGCAAAATTGTCGAGTCTAATTAGAATAGACTAAATAATAAAAATTAATTCTAATTTTGACATCTGAAATTCAAATTATGTTTTTTGCAATCACGAATGTGTGTGTTGTGTGTAGGCGTGTGTGTTTGTGTCTGTGTGCAGGCATGAGTGTGTGTGCGTGCGTGAGTGTGTGTAGTTGTGTATGTATGCGTGTGTGATGTGTAGGATATGGATTCAAGCTGGAGACGGTTTTCGCTAGAGGAGCAGCATCGTGAGGCGCCCGTCGACGGTGGTGCTGCAGAGGAAGGCGGAGGGAAAATAAAATCGTAGGAATTAGCAATCGTGATTGCTCAAAAATCGAAGTTTTTGAAATGTTTTGAAAGTGCAAATTTGATTTCCAAGGCTCCTAGGGATTACAATAAAATATGATATTAGACTTAATGTAAGGACTTTAAATTGTCATCTCTGTTAAGTAGAAAATAGGTTTTTCTTTTTAAAAAAAGAAAAAAAAATGTTTATATAAAATGGTTAAAATGAAATATCCCTCTCCATAGATTTGTTTTTCAATACAAAGAATTTTCTAAAATGAGGTCGAAGTGATATATTCTCCCTTAGTTATGGAAAAAAATAATTTAATTTGGTTAATTTTTTTTTGAAACTCCGTTTTAAATCGGGTAATTTGTTGAACTTGAGAAAAAGGTGAGTTTTATGCTGAATGTTAAAAGGCAGCAACTTGCGGAAAAAAATCTTACAAAATCCTGTTCAGATGTTTTGTGTGTCTATTAAATCTAACAACACCATATTTAAAAAAAAGAATCGACATTCATGTAATACTTTTAAGAGCTGCTTGCCTGACTCAAAATGGAATAAATCTCTTAATGTTTTTCCTCGTCACACATAACTTTTATAACATTTTTTTTTTTTTTTTGAGCAATCACGATTGCTTATTGCTTTCATTTGACTGTTTTTGACGTTCCTTTGATTTTTCCCACCGCCACCCTCCGCACCCTGTCACCGTCGACCGGCTCCTCACGATGCTGCTCCTATAGCGAAAGCCGTCTCCAGGTTGCATTCATGTCCTACACTTACACGCATACATACACGCACCTACACACATATACATATATACACCTACACACACATACATACACCTACACATTCACATACAACTACCCACACACTCATGCCTGCACACAGACACAAACACATATGCCTACACACACACACATACACATACTCCCCACACACACCTACACACAACTACCCACACACTCATGCCTGCACACAGACACAAACACACATGACTACACACACACACACATACATACCCTCCACACACAAACACACACGCTTACATATACACACACTCGTGATTGCGAAAAACATAATTTGAATTCAAGATGCCAAAAATTCAAATTAATATAATTTTTATTATTATTATTATTATTATTGGAAAGTGTTTGAATTCTTTTCAATGTGTTAAGATCTAATAGAGGATATGTAAGTCGCCAGAGTGGCAAGGGTGGAGCCCAAATTCTGCACAGTGTAGTTGTTCTGGCTGATTGTGAACTTTTTTTTTTTTTTTTTTGTAGTTATCTTGGGAACTGGAGCACTTAGCCATGCAAGAGAACGAGTTCAAAGAGATCTACGTAGAACTGAGCAACCAATGCAAAAAGTATTCTTGTGACTTGCTCGATCTCTGTAGGAGTACCGAAGAAGTGATTGCCGTTCTCAATAAAAAGACGGACTCTAGTTTTCAAGAAGACCAAGATCCGGATAAGCTTACGCTGTCGAGGCTCAAGCTTGCTTTGAAATATGAGCAGAAACAGGTAAAAAAAAGTCAGACAATACGCCTGCTTTCAAAAGTTAATCTTCCAGAGATACCGAACCATATATTGTTTTATTAATTGATGCGGTGTCTTCTTAACGAAGTTTTTGATGAGTTGTTCCTAGATTAAAATTTGTAGCTGCAAACTTTCTCGAAGTCTATTAAATCTCAGAGCTAATGAGGTGCAGACATGGTAGTTGTATTGAATTTTTACATGCTTTAGATTAAGTAAATATTTCTCGTAAGTTTCGTAGTATGTTAGATGTATTCTTAGTAGAAGAAAATAGTTTTGCATGCGTGATTTGCTTTTTATCTAAGCATTTGAACTAATTGTAAAGTTAAATAAAGTGGTTTGATTAATAAAATGGAAATAATTCAGTAATTTTATGTTACATTCATAACTGTAAGGAATAAAAAAACTACCGTAACATTGTTCATGTATTTGTACTTCAGTACTCAAAATAATTTAGAAAATGCAACTATTGCTCAAGTATAATGCATTTTTTCGGTTGCTATAGAAAAATGACTAACTTTGAATATTTATTTTTTCTAAATATTGAATCCGACACAAAGGAGGTATTTTTTTTATGAATTGTGTGCTGCGATCAATAATTTGATTGAATTATATATAACCACCAGTGGAAAAGCTTTACCTATCGAATGGTCTAAACTTCCTTGATAAACTGTCCATGCGATCATTTTCTTACGTATTTATTATTGATGAGTTGTCATTTCAATTAAAAAAAATCTTACAAAATGGGGTGAAATTTTCTTATTTAAATGAGACACCAGAATTCATAATGCTTTTAGTTTATTGAACATTAAAAACACGAAGAATAGGTATGATGCAAACAATATAACATCAAACAAATGAAACTACCGTTTGGCGCAGTAGACTAACGTGCTAAGCACAAAAGTCGTATTTCGACATTTTATAAAAATTGAGTTACTGTCAGTAGGTGATTCTTAGTAACATATATTGCCCAAACAAATTCTTTTATGATTACTTGTAAAAGGGAGACATCAAAGTAAAATTTCTGAAAAATTTGCATCTGAGCCAAATATATGGAGAGCCATTTCTAATTCTGAGGCTTCGCTACAGATGCAACCTTTGTGCTTACCCTATCCTATGAAGGCTCTTGCGCCACCAAAACAGATGAAGCAAATATTCGCCGCCACTCAAAAGTGCTTTAGTTTGACTGTGACGGCAAATCGGCCTGGAAATATTTTTCTTTTTCACTTGAACAGGTTCTGTTTGCAATCGAGGTGTATGGATCTTATCTGTGGTGATCGCATCGTGTGTGTGTTTTCATTGTGCTCTTATCTATTCCTGCATGAAAGGCAGTTTTTTGATTGATGGGTTAGCTGAAAGTCGAATACCAAGACTGTTAGGAGTTTGAAAAATAGCTGCTAATCGGCATAGAAACTGATTTACTCCAATATTATTCTCACCTACACGGTTAAAAAAATTCGGAAAATTTACGGTAATTGTTACTGGCATCCATGTTGCCAGTAACTATTACCGTTAAAATCAAATGTTACGGTAAAATTTTACGGTTTCTTAGGCCACAGGAACCAATTGGAGCTATGTACGCTTATTTCTCCGGTATAAATTACCGTAAAAATCAGAGATACCATTTTACAGTAACAATTACCAGAAAATTTTCCTGAATTTTTAACAGTGTAAATAGTTGCTCATATTAGCGGAATATTTTTGCGCTCTCCTAATGGACAATACAGCCGTGGGAAGGTCATCTGCAGAGATGAGTTTTTGGGATATGTGAAGAAACGCGTTTGGGATTCTTTACAAACAATAGGAAAATGTTGGAATTGCCCTTTTTTTTGGTGTGTTTTATTTTCAGCGGAAAACAAATAAGCAATCTTGTACCATAAGGCCGAAGTGGAATAGATGACAAAAATGCAAAACAATGAAAAATGAAGAGTTTACAGTTACTTTCCCACTGCAGAATATACGAGGCTTGTCTTTAAAGTAAGGTCCGTTTAGAAATAAAAAAACTAGTATAGATAGAGCAAAGACATTTATTGCACAAAAATCTACCACCCTTACGCTATATTTTGACATTGTTCCAGTGATTTTCCAAGCATTTGTCTTAGCGTCGTACAGGTTTTTGTATACCTATTCATACAAATTTGCCGCCTGTGTAGACGACCATGAGAACTCTTACAGGGCTTTGGCTGGGACGTTTTTGAACATCCTGTGGTCTGCTCCCACCTCGCTCGCAGCAACTTTCATTTGTTTCGGCATCTAAAGTCTTTCCTAGGTGGTCTGTGGCACAACAGCAATAATGAGCTCAGAGAACATGTTACCCCATGGTTGACTACACAGGCGGCAATTTTCTACGAATAGGTATATAAAAAACTGTACCACGCTATGACAAATGCTTGGAAAATCACGGGAGCAGTGTCGAAATGTAGCGCAAGGGTGGTAGATTTTTTTTGCAATAAATGTCTTTGCTCTATCTGTTCTCGTTCTTTTTTTATTTCAAAACGGAACTTACTTTAAAAACGTCCCTCGTATTTTAATGCATTTTTGCCTAACTGGTGCACTTAGTAGAGAATTTAAAGAGGAATCGTTGCTTAACTCATACTGTTAACTTTTTTACTCTTTTCGAAATTTGTGTTTTATCTCAAAATGTCTTAGTTACAAATCATATATCTCTCAATAATATACTTTTAAAATTTTCGAATATTGCCAACTACATTAAAGTCATCAAAAGAAAAAAATTTACCCTAAATTTCTGCCCAAACTGCATATTAATAATCTGATTCAGAGAAGCAAAAAAAAATGTTACAATCGAAACTTAAACTGTCGAAAAGAAATCGTCTTACTTTCTTTAAGGTTCACTTCAATTAAAACAAAATGTAGCGAAATCGATACTTTGAAATTTAATCCAAGGCAAAAGGAGACTGCATAATGAAAAGCGATTAGCGATAATGGCTTACTAGCAACTTTTTAAATATCTTTAAAAGATGCGCCATTAATTCCCTAACAACTTAAGTGCTGTTGTTTTTAAAGAATGACGATTTTTAACAGAAAATTCTATTTTTCTGGTACTTAAGTGTAGACGAAGTGTGATCTACTTAATTACAATTGTTAATATTAGTTAGAGATTTTTAGCAGTTCGCTTACAAGAATGGACGAGTTTCTGAAGTAAATTGAACCACATTAACACATATAGCAATTCATAAAATTTAGCAGCAGCAGATTTTAATCATGATTCAAATTCTTCAACTACTGATCTAAGCGTTGTACATGGTTTAAGAATTTAATATTTGTTTTTAGGTTTATTTAGCTTTAGTTTTTTTTTTTTTTTTTTCAAATCAATTTGCTGAATGCAAATGCAAGCGCCCTATTTCCAATTGATAACACTTAGCAACATATTTCCTGAACTGTTTTTCACTATAGCATTTAATACAATTCTATACAGGCTGTACTTTTACTGTGTCTATCTGCCTCAAACAACATTACACTTCGAACTCTGCGCATAACATGTAACAGTGGCGCAACAAGGAAGGGGGGGGGGGGGTAACCCCCCCCCCAGAGGCATTGGTTTTAACATAAATGCAAACTCAAATACGGTAGTTTATGCGTATGAAAGGGCTGTGTCAATCAAAATACCTCTCCAGAAGGTATATTTGATTAAAAAAAAAAAAAAAAAAACAGAAGATATTTCTGGCAGCGCTAGTGACATGCAACAAGTAATCGTTTTCTGAAAAGTGTAAAATATTAGTTGCATTCTCATTAAAACAAACTGTAAATACCAGAAGTGTAGAATTTTCGTTTGTTAAGTTGTCTGTTTTCTTTCTACACTGTAAAAAAATTCAGAAACATTACTGACTATTTCCGTGTCACCTTTCGGGACTTCAATGGTTTTTATCCCCTTCCTGGAAATATCAAGTATCATTCACAAAAAGTTTCCTGAATTGCTACAAGTTGCACAAATGCAAACTTCTCTCAGTTGTAAAAAATATTTTCGTTCCCAGTTTAAAGATTAATTGAGAGTATTTATAAGGTGTATCGGCTTCAGTTCCTTTACGGCTCGTCCATGCTGTTTAAACTCCCAAAGGGAGCGATAAGTATGGACTTCGTAGCTCTGCCAGACTTGCAAGCGAGATGCTTGATACTTACTTGCAATTCTAGCTTAGCTTTGGCCATGCTTGCAGTACGGCTTTTGGCACTGTCTTGATAAATCAGGAAGGTGCCAAGCTGTAATAATTTCCCTACCAGAGATGACTTTGAACTTCTAGTGACACGAAGGCTTTAAACGAGAAGATATCTGGATTTTTCAGGAAGGTTACTGAGTTTTAGCGGAAAACTTTCCTGGTTTTTGCGAGATATGTTACTGGCAGAAAGTGGGCACATCAGCTGCCTATTATTTTAAAGGAACGTTTCTGAATCGTTTTTACAGTGTAAGATGAAATTTTATCACCTAATGTGAATATTTTAAGTAAAGTTAGTAAATTAAGCATGAAAGATTTTTTTCATACTTTCAAGAGAATTACGCCACCCATTTAAATTACTTTCAACAAAAAAACTCCACCCATTCAATAAATGAGTTTATTCGAGTGAATATATGATTTGCATTATCCAATAGCGTAAAATGTCTCCCAAGCATGCGAACAGAACTTGAGAATTGAAATTGGGCTCTGTTTTTGTTCTTTTATCAGTTCGTGGCCCATCCCAACTGTCAGCAACTGCTGACATCCATTTGGTATGAAGGGTTGCCAATATGGAGGAGGCGGAATGCCGTTGTGAAAATCATACTTTGTGTCAGTCTCATCACTTGTATACCTCTGATTGCCATCTACTACCTGATCTTTCCGAGGTCGAAGCTTGGCAAAATTTTTCGATCACCCTTCATGAAATTTATCTACCACAGGTAAGCCAAATCATTCTTTTGATTATTAACTGAAGAAATAAATCACTGGTTTTATTTCGTGTTCTTTGCATGTAAGTAAAAGTTGGTGTAGAGCCATTTTGATAAAGACCAACAACTTAGATTTACGAAATCCAATATCATCCAATTTTTAAGAAACGGCATTTCTCAGTACATTAATTTTATTTCATTATCAGGAAAATTCATTATCGCAGCATTTTCAAAAACTGAAATATTCGAACTAGGAAGTGTCAACCTCCCCCCCCCCAAAAAAAAGTAAATAAATAAATAAACACGTACTGATATGCACGCGTTAAATATTTCCTAAGTCCATATTTTTTTTTCTCTGGGTTTTGGGGTCTAACTTGGAATGAATTTTCAGAAAATAGTTTTTACAAGAAGCAAAACTTGTATAGCGTGACTCTGATAGCTTGGTGCTTGACCTTGGAGGAGTTCATTTAGGTTTGGGTTGAAAGGGGAGACCTTCTTCGACTGGAACAGTGCCAATAATTGTTATCACAACTTTAATCTGCTTTCCTCACCCCTATCTTAACAAATGGATACATTAAAGTGTCAGTGGATCAACTTATCGGAGCCAGACTATACATGTAGCCAAGAAGTAAAATTTTACCCAGGGTTTGGAAACGAATATTTTCCGAATCACTCAATTTAATTTTTATTGGCTTTCAAATTCATTAATTGAATTTATATTTCAACGAATATAAAACTAGCAGGTGTCTCTCAACGCCTGTTGAAATTCTATGTTTTAAATGTCCAGGCACACCAGTTTCTGTAGACTCTTTAAAACTGCTCGTAATTTATCGAACAAAACTAGTCACTTCGTACACAGTGGGACTGATATTGATGACTAGCCTATAACCTGAATAGGTTTGCATTGCAATTATCGTCTAGCTATGTGCATTTACACCCCTCAAAGTATGCCAACTTTATAATCATGCGAGGATCCTTTCAGGTTATTGAATTTATTTAATTATACCTGAATGACTCATGCTATTAACCTTCCTCTCAAAAACGTATTATCTAGTCATTTCAAGCAATTAAGATGAAACATTCATTACTTTTTTTTTTAATACTCGGTCATTTTATAAAAGATCAAGTAAATAACAAGTTTTCAGTCTTAATAGCTGTTCATATGTTATGAAAATAAAATATGAATCTAACTTTGAAATTAGATTTATTCTGTTTTTATGTTGATAATAAAATGCTTTAATTTTTGTTTCGCTTGAAAATGTTGCCTTTTTTCTATTTCTTAGAGCGGAAATGCTCTGCCTAAAGCGTTGAAACTGCCTAAATGGATTGATATCGCGGAAAGAAAAGTGCACCTAAGTTGAAAAGAATATTTTTTTTTCCGATTTATCCAGTATATGTTTTTGTGGGGTTTTAGGCCGGTATAAACATTTTTTTTCTCTTTTATTCCTTTCAACTATCTCAAAGAACGCTTTCTAAGTTTTTGATCGACAGCTCTTTTCACGAGCAGCGATGTTTCAACTGCAGATAGGGGAAAGGATGATTCAGAGAAACAAGAAAGTGACAGATGCTTGCTGCGAACATTTAGATACGTTTCAGTGGCAGATAGTAACCAGACTATTTATTATTATTTCTCTATTGCAAACAACTCTAAGCATTGAATGACACATAAGTTAAACTTTCCAAAAGAAAAGCTACGTTTTGTAACTTTCTCATATTAACTGGTATTGCATAGTTTTACAGTTAATAACTATTTGAAATATGTACCGTATTTTTTGGTTTATTTCAATAATTTAATTCAAGAATTTTCCGATTAAAATGTGCTACTATTACGGATATGAAAGATTTTTGTCAAGTTAATTCGGGTAATTGTAGTAAAATGCGATACTTTTTAAAGGACGCTTATTAAGTAAGAATTTTTCAACTTCCCTTGAGGACAAATAACTTCTAATTACTCTGGAACTAATAGATCCTTAACCTGATACCTCTGACATTTTGTAGATAGTTTGCTCAATTCATTTAGAGTATGTGGACACCCCCACCCCCCATTTATTTCATCGCACTTTCATATTTTTCAGTTTTGTATTTTCTTCGGTTTCTCTGAACAATTCCACCGTTATTACCTTGTTAGCATTAAATATAACTTCCTAAGTAAATATAAACAAATTATTTAAATAATTCCCGATGTGGTAATGCATATATAAATATTGGTAGTAGAAAACATTATTACATAGAGTTGAAACTGCTTGGATTTTGAACCTTTCGAACATTTGATCTGGGAAACTCCTGCAACAGAAATTAACAGCCCATTTTTATGTAAGATGATTGAAGACTAAATGGAACACTAAAATCAAAATGGGTAGTAATAAAAAAAAATAATTCAATGTTTAATACCCATCAGTCTATTTTAAACCACTTTCTAAAAAATGAATTTTTTAACTGTACGAGGTTTGTCTGGAAGATACGTATAAAAGTTGAATGATAACTTTTTTTACAATTATTCAAGTATTAATCAGGGTCTCCTTTAAAGTACTCTCCCTCAGACAAGATGCACTTCTGCCGACGCCGTTTCCACTGTTAATAACGGTTCTGAAAGTTTTCAGTTGTGATGCTGTTCAGTTGCCATGTCATTTCTGCCTTGATGGCCTCCACATCTCCCAAGTGCCGCCCCCGTAGGACCCTTTTGCATTTCGAGAACATGAAGAAGTCACAAGGGGCTAAATCGGGTGAATAAGACGGGTGGTCTGTCTCGGTGCCAAAAACTCACGCACAACGAGTTAGTGTCAGAATTTCGTGAACAATTTTTTTAGAGATTGACAGCTCGTCAGCTATCATTCTGACTGTCAATTTACGGCCTTTATGAACACAAGCCCGAATTCGTTCAAAATTTTCATCAGAACTCGATGTCGAGGGGTACCCTGGGCGAAGGTCTTCTTGCACGTCTTCTCTGCCTTCCCGGAACGTTTTTAACCGCTAGTTCATGGTTGGTTCCTTCAGAGAATTTTCTCCATAAACTTATTTCAAAATGTCAAATATCTCACGACGAATCTTGCCTAGCTTTTCAAGAAACTTGATGTTGATGCTTTGTTTGTCAGGTGAAAAAAAGTAAATTTCAACAAACAGCCGCACAATCCTACTTTTTTATATAGAGAAGCTATTGCTTCAAATACATTGAGGACTGCGTACAATACGCCTTGCCTCTAGACATACATAGAAAAGATTTACATCACAAGAGAAGGAAATAACACCCACGGCACCGGCGGGAACCGAACCCGACACCTCCGGCTTAGAAGACGAAGCTTCTACCACAGAGCTAAAGAAGTCCTTCACTCCTACTTACACGCAGAACTTAGGCGAGGCCTACTCGCATGCTCTTACTCGAACTGAGCGTTGAGTTGAGGGGGATTGGCTACTTTAACAGTGCTACCTGGTGGCGCCTCCACGACGCCGTGATACGTTACCCCGACTATTTTATACGTATTTTCCGGACAAACCTCGTTTACGACAGATGCCGTACTTAGTGTTTTTGGCAATTTTTCATTTCTAAATATTTGCTTCATTTGTAGCTCACAGGTTTCGTAAGGTTACTCGCGTAAGATGCTACTATATAAAAATAAACAATGCTGGTATAAGTAAGCCGATTTGTGAAGAAAAAATAAATAATATTAATTTGAGCATGCTGGCTTTAATAGAATCAGTATTGCGCTTCAAACAAGCTATTGCAACAAGTGACAATTTTCCTGACAACGTTCTGGAAAACAAAATCATCAGAATTACTCAGTTTTCGTGCAAACTAAGCAAGAAATATGGTGTCAGTCAGCATTGAATCGACTTATTTGAGGTTATTACCATGAAATTTTGAGCAAAGACCGTATTCATATTAAAGGGAATTAATTCAAAACTCCAATCGGAATACCCTGTTTCTAACAACAGAGAAGAATTCTGAGAGCAAAAATTAATATATTCTTTATTGTCAAACTTAGTTTCATTTTGACTCGAAAATTAGAATTTAGTCACAAAAGGCCCATTTCTTTTTTCAAAGCCCAAATTGGTAGATCGAGGTTCACAAAGCGATGAAATTAAACATTAAGGCATTTTAAAGAGATAAGGCTCAAGAAATATTCGTTGTAATGTATTAATTTTTAAATAATCTTTTACGACATACCATGGATTTCTTAAGATTTTTCCAAGAGGTAGTACATTACACATTTAGGAATGATATACGACTCCTAAAACGGAGGCAAATTGTATTTCTACGTCTAGCAAAATATACAGAATATATAGGCTGAATTTTTGAATATCCACGTAAAAGTTGATCAACAGATTAATCGTTAATCAAAGTACGATGTTAATCCAGTTTTTTTAATCGAAATATTAAATTTTTGTAATTTATAACTAACATTTAAGTAATATTTTTAACTTCCCAAAAGAATGTTTCATTGTTGGATTAGTTTATAGTTTCGTATAAAAGAATAAACAGAACCGTAACCGTGGTGGTTTAGTCATTAAAAACAAATTTATTTTTAAACATCCATTTTTACATTTCGCTGTGGATTTTTTTTTTTTTTTTAATTACTCATTTTTAGCATGAGATCTTATTTGCGGCCAACTGGCCTTATTTTTTTTTTCTTCCAATAAGTTGTTGAAGACTCGGTTTCAATTGGCTGAAAATAATATATAGTTAAATAGCTATAGTTAAATTGTAGCCTTACAGCTGAAACAAAATTTAAAAAAAAACGGCATTTTCTGATCATTTTCTTGTTGGAATCGTATAGAAGAAATCAGGTATTGTGGAGTGAAGGGAAAATGACAGACTCCGACTCTGGGAATTTTACAGCCTTCACACTTCGACTCTGATTCTGTACATAAGTAACTTTTGGAAAATTTGGACTCGGAGGGAAAATGATCGACTTGGACTCTTGGAAATTTAAAGCCTCCTACTTTTTTACCCCAAAATCAGCCAGAGGTACTTCGGAGCATTGGAAGTTACTATAGCGAATAAAACTTTCGCAATTTTTTTTTTAAATTACGAGCTGTTTTTTTATGATGAACAGTCTGGGACGAGGTATTCACCGGTCGGTGTACCCTGTACGAGGTTAAATTTTAATACTGTTTATAGAAGTGTGATTTAAAAATTAAAAAAAAGAGGGTTTCCATTTGAGATTTTCGAAATGATGTTCCCTTTCTTATGACCTTAACAAAAGTTTGTAATTTTAATGATTTGTTTTGAAAATAACATTTTATGAAAGTTTTTAGTTTCCTGTTTCAGAGGAAATATTCCTTTATCTCTTTATATAAAACTGGATGTATGTTTGTGGGTGGGTTTGTGTGTATGTTACTTATACAAATCCACAGTTTAGTCTGATTTCTTGATGATTTGTCACAGAGGTAAATTGTTAATCAGGAACTCTTATGGACTGGATTTTGGAATTTAAAAAAATATTCGATCAGGTTCAAGTTTATATTTTTAATCATAAATTGCTCTTTTCGACACGAAAGAATTTTCGTATTGTCATGAATTTGGTCTGAATGAAAAGCCTGTAAAAAATGCCCGAACTGAAGTCTCTTCAAAGATAAACTGTAATCGTTGAATTTGTTGGTTCTACACAAATGAAAATGCTTAGCAACATACAACTACCAGAAGATATTTTAAATGTAATCAACACAAAAAGTATCCTTAAAAATGTCTGTTAATGTCGATTAGCGACAAGCGTAAAGCATGTTTGGCAAGAAAGTCGAACGAAAAATAAATGCTGCTGTTCAGTAATTCTTAAATTGCACCCGGAAAAGACACGTTGATTCATTGAAGTCTTAATTTAAAGACTTTGCTAGCTAACTTTTGCTAATAAGTTTTCAACAAATAAAACCGTAACAAAAAGCGAAATTTTCATCAGTATTTTCTACGTGAACAGCACAGAAAATACCAAAATGAGATAAGTATTAATAGTGCATTCATTATCGATGTACAATCTCAGCAGTTTTAGCATTAAAATACTAAACTTATATTAAAACGACATCCTTGCAACAGAAATTTAATATTGTATTATCCTCAAAAAAATCAATATGCAAAATGTATATGTTCTTTATACTATTCCATGATTTAACTAATTCGGTTCAACTAAGTTTAACAGAAATCGCTCCAAGTTATCTAAGATCAGAGGTAAAAAGACTAATATGGCAAATGAATTGAAAAATAATCATTTTTGTGCATAAAAGCGTAGCTATTATTTATCTTTCAAGGGGGAGGGATGGCGTTTATTGTATGTATATTAGCTACCATACTGAATGGCCAGTATGGGTGGTATAATAAAAGGCTGTGCACCTTTATCAGACCCGCAAAAGCACACGGAAATTTAATACGGAGAAATTCATGTAGTTTTGGAAGGGTAAGAATTTCAAAATTGTAAAAATGCAAAGAAATATAAATTCAAATTTAAACTCCTGATCTAAAAGATATGTTGCATTGAGAAGCATCCGGGCATCGCCGGGTTGATAGCTAGTATTGTATAAAAGGAGCTTCTTTAAATTTTACCTATATAGGGCATTTTAAAAATGTCCCAGGAATAACCTGAATTTTAAGTGCCTTCTATTTATGTGAGTGGAAATGATTAATCCATCAGGAAAGATCCTTTTCTTGTGGAATTGCCAGAGGCAAATTTAGGGTAATAACGAATAAAATGTCTTAAAACTCATTCATCACGATTCTTATGTTGACATAATACTTAATTACTTCCAAAGGAATTCGTTACTCAATTTTGAAAGAGCAACAACAAGAAAGACGAGGGAAAAGCAGCGTCATTCGCGACACAATTTCGATATTTCTCTTTGATCGAGTTTCTCGGAAGACATTTTAACTTTAAATTACTTTGAAGATGTTGAATACATTTCTAATGTATTTTGTCTTTTTGTAGACAAAATACATGGGGAAATACGGCAGTAAAGAACAAATAAGTATTGCATACTGCTATTCTGTGAGGCTACTCATCTTTTTCTTCAGGCTACACTGTTAAAAAGGCAATCGAGAATTGGCGAAGAATTACATAAAACTTAAGAGGTAATCATTTCTGTTCCACAAAGTAGGCGTTCCTGTAAGCTTCAGAGACGTACCAGTTGCGGTTTCGAAATATTTGTGACTCAATAAGTATTTAAAAAAAAAAAACATTGAACACATTGTACAAAATATGAGAAGCAAAATCACACAACGTAATTAAAAGTACCAAATAAATAGGATAGAAAGACCAAAAATTCTCTAATTGAAAGGTCTGCAGCAACAAAGAGTTCATTTTTTGATCGTTGGGAAATCTCCTCAAGCGAATGAAGCAGTTAACTCATTCTAGCTAATAACCTGTGAACTATCAACCGGAGGTAACTCCTTGTTGAACCAAACGACCAAAAAATGGAGTTAAATCTTTGTTGCTGCAAACGCTTCAATTGCTCTTTTCGAGTCTGGGAAAGGGAGCCTTTTTAGAAATGCAAAAACAAAGCCCACAGCACCAGGACCACCTAAACCTTTATCTGAGTGATTTACTTTTTTAATTTTTAATTTTATTTGCAGATGAAGAGGCTGGTTTACTTAGCTTTGACACGGTTGTTCACGAATTTTTTCTTTTTATTTTTCAAACTTGAGGTGAACTGAGTTTACAAACTTTAGATGAACGTTTTTGCTATGAAATTCAAGCCTGGTAAATCTCTTAATAATTTTGAATACCTTTTTGTAAAGACATAGTAGCAAGCAGCCTTGAACATAACTTTCTGCCATGCCTAATTTATTATTTATGCTCTAATCCCTTAAAACAGTGATCAATTCACTGGCGGTTGAGATGATTTTACAATAGCCAAAGTTCTTTACATATGATGTCGTGAAAGAGGTGTCATTCCTTTCATGAGCTACTGTGGACTGATGTTTCCTAAACATCATTCATTTAGACTGCCAATGTAGACTGATGTGGCCGAGACATCATTGTATATTAAGGAGCTAATGATGTTGCATTTTCTTGCATAAAAGATCGTCTACAAATGATGTCCCTCTTTAAAGGTAGAATTTAGTTTGGATAGTATTTGTCAATAAGGTAATATCACACATTTGGGTAAAATGAAAACCTTTTCTAGAGCAATATGCTTGTAAAATATTGTGTTACGTGTAACAAAGGAAAGGGCTTTGGGGACTCTTTGACACACAGGTGGGAGGAGGTCAAATGTGGTGAAAAAAGAATGGCATCATTTGTGGACAGTCCCTACTAAAGAATTTGAGCATTTTTGAGTATTACGTAGAAGTGATTTAAAAACTCGCCATTATCTACAGTGCCTCTTTCGGATTCTTCCTTCTGTTATTGGTGATGGCCTCTACGAGAACGGAAGGGAGTGAGAGATCTCGCCAGAATGTTCGCGGACCACCCCTGTCTTTTGTCGAGTGGCTCATCTTCTTCTGGGTCATTGGTAAGTTAATTTGCACATTCACTTCTTTAAATGAACTTTATTCTTATAATTTTTTAGCTTTAGTCGTAAAAGTACATTTCACTACTCAACACCAGAAATTCATCCTGCTGAAAAAAAATTTTTTTTCAAAGTACTTTGTCTCGCTAAACATATAAAACACCATAAGTAGTTGAGGTTAGCTCTTGTTTTCAAGATAGAGTCAAGTGGGGTAGTGAAATCTAACTGTTATTTTCTCCCTCCTCAAATAGAAGCACTTCTCATGGTCCCTAGATAAAACTAGTTCTTATTACTCTAAATTGGCATCCAGACGATATTACGAGATAGAACTGCTATGCGAACCTGCTGGATATACAAGGTGTATACCGAAAGTAATGCAATTGAATTTCCCGGGTCGGTTTTATTTTTTGGTGTGGGACGAAACTACTGTGATTAAGTGAGGTGGGCATTAAGGTTCCCCGGAAAACCAGTCTCAGGGTTCTCCGAGCTGTGGCAGTGGCTGGACGTCAGTTAATGTTAACCTCTGCGCACCGATGGTGTCACGGGAAAAATGGTACGAGATTAAGTTTTGTTGCTAAACTAACAAAATCTCTTGAGACTAACAAAATGATTCGTGACGCTTACGGAGACTCTTTTCTGACCTTCTCAAAAGTTTTGAGGTAGTTAAAAATCTTTAAAGAAGGCCGGAAAGAGCTTCAAGACGAAAAACGCTCTGGGCGGCTGTTAACCAGCAAAACAGACAACAATATGACTCGTATTCCTCAATTGACTATCAAGATCATTGCCAATGAACTGAACGTGTCGTCTACTGCTGTGTTTCGCATTGTTACTCGAGATTTAGTGATGAGAAAAATGAAAGGCAAGATCGTGCCAAAGCGCCTTGCCAAAACGCGCTGCGAGTCCGTTAGTTCCTGGCTAAACACCAGGTGAAAACGCTGTCCCATCCCCCCTATAGTCCTGATGTCGCCCCGGCAAACTTCTTTTTGTTCCCTCGGATTAAGGCAGGCCTGAAAAGAACCTATTTTTTTTAATCCATAGAAGAGATCCAATCAATGGTGAGGAAGACCTTGGGAGAGGTCCCTAAAACGCCTTTCAGGGCGCTTACCAGTCATAGTAGAAATGCTGGAAAAAATGTGTAGAAGCCCAAAGACTTCTACACATTTTTTCCGGGTTTTCCATTTACTTTGAAGAATTTAAATTTTGTGCAAATCTGTTCAATAAATTACTTTTAAAAAAATAACTACATTACTTTTGGAATAGATCATGTAGCTAGCAATCAATTGAAAAGTCCGTGAAAAATAGCTTAATCCCAATTGATTCGAATTCGAACAGTAGTATTTAATTTGGAAGTCCTCGGTTAAATTAAACTACAAGTGCAATTTTTCATCGAAACAGCCCAGGTGCCTTTAAATGGGGGGGGGGGACTTGGCGTCCAAGTGGTAATGAAATCCGCCGATGGTAGGTCTGTATGGAATAATGGATGTCAGTCCCAGGAGAAAATATTAGGTCAGCAAATGGTGAGTGCACTGTAAAGTATTTGTGTAGGGTTACCTTGTAAGGTTACCAGTATTATTGGGTGTAACGCTACACGAATTCTGTCGCGTGTGGTAACACTGTTTTAAACACTCAAATTGTTGGAGGAACTTTGCACTATGGTTTGTGTAGAAGTCAAAGCGCATGCGTAAAAATCGGCGCAGAGCTGGTACACTCTTATGAGCGAAACGAAAACCGCCCTTAGTGGCCGAACTGTAAAAACGCTAGCTCTGCAATTTATTTGTGCGACTCTCATTGTGGGTTCGGACACCGGGTGTTATTTCTACCCTTAGTAAAATGAAAATGTCTTGTTTGTATATTGAAATATTGGTTTATTTTGGTTGTGAAAAGGCATGAACTTGAAAAATATTGAATAAACGAATCATTGAAAGCAAAAGCTGTAAAGATGATTAAAAAAAAATAATAATAAAAACAGGGGATTTCTGGCATGATTTTTTTTTTTTTTTTTTTTTTTTGGTTTCAGGAAATTTTAAGTATTGAAATCTACTGATTTATTTTTATACTTTCAATATAAAACGTAATATAAAAAGAAATTATTACTTGATCATTCAATGTATCTGGATTGTTTATACTATTGAATAGTTAATTTGAAGTATAAGTATACTTATAATTGAAAATGAGTACCCGTTCAAGAATGTCAAACGACAACATAATTTTGCTAATCTTTAACATTTCAAGCCATTTCTCTGTAAGCATACAGAAAATTCTGGTGTAACCTTACGTACAAATGAGTGAGACGTTACGCTACAGTTATATTACCATGATGTAACCTTCCACAAGCGATGTGTGACTTTACACCAGTTACTCCAGCTACTCCAGAGCAGTTAAGGCAGCTAAGCTGCCACAGATTTTATAGAGCAAGGATACACAAAATTAATTACAGTGTATTAAATGCGCAGCCTCATTCAAAACAAGCAAAAACAGCAGATCGAAAAGTTGTAATGTAAATAAATGCGGTGTTATATAATCTTAATAAAGAATTTAGTGATGTAAAAGAAATTAATTAAGTTTTATATATCCTTAATAAAGACTTTAGTGATGAATTTATACTTGAAACTTGGAAAAAGTAAAAAAGAATAAGAGTAATGTAAAAACGAATGATTATATAAATGTACAACTAAATACAAATAACCGTTTTGGTAGAGATTTTCAAACTCCCAATCTAAATATAATATTGGTGACATAAATCGTGAAGGGTGTGCTTCCAGCAATGATAGAGGGAATCAACTCCAAAAACGTTTGCTGAGATTTAAGCGAATGAGGCAATTTAAGTTTGTGGTTAGTTTTGTGATTAGCAAATAAGATAATGATTAATTAATAAAATGAATTATTTGAAGCTATTGTGTTAATATTGAAAATTTTTACTTACTAACTATACCTCAAAATTTTTACCATAGCTAACCAGAGCTTTCTATTCATTATTTATCAACTTGCGACACTATTCTTTCATTAGCTGTAAGTGTTCTACCTATTTAGCAATTATTCTCTAGAATGAAAACTGGAATAATTAATCTTGTAATGCCCTTAATGTACTTTTTTGCAATCAATGATGCACACACACTTAAATTTATACGATTTTAATAAGCAAATGATAAATAAGTATGCTCTCAGTACATCTTCAATTGTCTTTCTCGTCTGTCTAGGGATTCCAAACAAGATAAAATTTTCTGTATTTTTTTTCATTTATTTTTTACTTGAGGAGGAAGAAGAACAATGCTCTTTGAAACTCAAAAATCTAAATATACCAAAAGAGGTGTTTTTTTTTTATTAGTCAGACACTGAAAAAAAAATGTTGACGAAAAGTAACTGAAAATTGTACGCAGTTTCAAGAAGAACATTAATAGTATTTGTTACAGAACGTCCCCAACTTAATCGGCGCGAATATACTCTGATTTTCTAGTGGGGCACTATAAAAGCTGTTTGCTATCCATCGTTCAGCCGGTCAGCGTAAATTAAATCACAGATTTTGTGCTTAGCTCCTTAAGTTTGGACACGAATATGTATAAATGAGCATCATGTTCTTTTTATGGTTAAAAGCGGAATATTTTTTACGGGCTTAAACGCGAAAGAAATAAGGTCAGAAAAAAAAAAGCAGAACTAATATTTAAAAAAAATATTTCAATTAGCGAGAGAGTTTCTTTCATAAAAAATTCAGAATATTGCTTTCACTTTCGTAAATGTATTTTGTGCTTAAAATGCTTATTTCTTTTGGTCATTTACTTGGTGCAGAAGACAACATTTTGATATGACTTGAACGGCTTTTCATTTTTCTTTCCCAAGGATTCCAAGGCCGGGAACATGCAGAAGGTGGTCTTTGGAGAGTTCTCATTATTCATGACAATGAAGGAGCTCCTTGAAATGGCGGGTGAAAAGGGCTCCGTTCGATTTGTTGCAATTAAGTACATTTATTCGAAAGGAAAAGGTTGTTGGTCGCGGATCCAATAGTATGTGTGTGGGTGTAAATTCTAATCTTTAAGTGCATACATTTTAGGTTTTTAGTCATTCTTTTTGCGCCATTTGGTTTGTTAAACGTTTTGACGCTTTTTTCCCACGCCAATGTAGTGCGAATATGCATTTTATTTGAACGTGAATTTCTTTCTCTGCACAGAACATCGATTTTTTTTAATACTTTAATTTCTGTATTTATTCGAAATTCGTGAGGAAATGCATTAAAAATGGAAATGATGGAAGCCGAGCTACACTATGCGGTACTTAATGAGAAATTGGCAACAAACTTTATACTTATACTCATTATATACCATAAATTGCAAAGTATATTACAATATATTACTTAACATTAATTTTATCACAAACGGGTTCACTGAAATCTGAACGTGAACTTTCTTTTTGCGAAAACTTTTGATAAACTCGATGCTCATCATGAGTTATTTTTGAACCTTCAGACGTGTGAAGAATATTATTTTTTAATTAGCGAATTATTGAAAGAAAGCAGTTTCATTTTAAAGAAAGTTAATAAAATTTACTGATTAAGCAACGCTAAAAAGTTTCATTCAAACAAATACTTCTACGCAGTTTGATGTTTTTCAGTTTTTCTCATCACATTTTTATATTTTTTTGAGATTGGGGAAGTAAGTTGAATAACTTCCAAAACGACTAGGATTCATGCCTATAGGCTTGAACATGCTGCGATGGTACCACGTGGTTAAAATATAATGACCGACAGAATTATTTGAAACCAAGTCCCACATTCGCATATTGCTGTTAGTATACTTTAGTAGTGACTTTCTTCACTCGTCAAAGAATTTAACGAACGGTCTAAATCATCATGTTGATGGTTTATGCATGTGTATACGAGCTGCCTTTTCTAAAAGTAACGAAATTTATATTTAACTCTACATCATTCTAGAAGAATTTAAAATTGGCAGCCTACTTAGACGAATCAGTTCACACATACACAATAAGTAGGGCTTTGGACATAATTAATATACGTGTGTGCGTCTAAAGCCCCGAGTACATGCTCGTAAAATCCGTGGGTCCGATTTTACGAGCATGTACTGGATACTGGATCCCTTCTCAGTACTATGCCGAAATAGTGGATGGTTTCAGAGAGCCACCTTCGCTCTCTGAAACGCCACCTCCGCTCTTTTGGCACTGCTTTTAAACAGGATAAATCAATGAAAAAAAAGTTGTAAAAGTGGAGGCTTCTGGGGTTTCAAGTGTGTGTTAAGCCCAGTGGGGATTTGAACGATTGTGTGTGTTGGAAATGATGGACGTGTGCTTCTTGCCAGTGTTTCAAAGCATGTTCATTCCTATCTCGGGGAAACTGAATGAGTTGAAGTTTCATCGGTTGTTATTGATATTTTGCAAACTTATTTTCCTTTTAGTTTATTCCATGCTGTCTTTCAGGCATGGTTTGGGCCGAATGCAAGCAGCTGTGGGAAGAAGGCTTGAAAGCTTACGTTCGCCAATGGTGGAACTGGTTGGACTTCATTATGCTAAGTCTGTATCTGACTACATTTTCTCTAAAAGGCGTGGCGTATGTGCAACTACAGACTGGACGGTATGGTCCCCGCGTCTTGCAGCGTGCACTATGGCCCGGTAACGACCCATCCCTCATAGCAGAAGGAATTTTTGCAGTGGCCAATGTGTTCAGCTTCGCCAGAATCATTTATCTTTTTCAAACCAATCCTCATCTGGGACCGCTGCAGATTTCCTTGGGTTGCATGATCATCGACATCGCCAAGTTTTTGTTCATCTTTTTCCTCGTATTGACGTCATTTGCTTGTGGCCTTAATCAGTTATATTGGTACTATGATTCTAATACGGAGTTCTGCGAAACGAAAGTTGTCGCCGGCGAAAATATTACGTTCAACTGTCAATATAACCCGGATGCATTTATGACGTAAGTACACCTTTACACTCACAATATTTTTCTCTTAATATGATATTTTTTCAACTTTTATGAATGTTTATGTGCCTGTGGTAAAGTAAAATTTATGTATGCTTTAGGTTTAATGTTCGTATTTGTGCTTGTGAAATCTAAATTGCAGTACTCGCATTTGATCGGTGTTTGGGATGTCAGAAGTATATTTGTTTTGACCGTTTAAATTTTAATCACTCTTTTCCAAAGTATTTTCCCGTGATTTGCATTTGTTCGTTATTTATTTGTTTTGGAACTATGTTTCATTCAAAGGCGGAAGCGTATGTAATCAGTTAAGATGAAAGGGCTGCACTGTTTGGCGGTTCTCCTTTATAAAAAAGCCTTTTTTATTTCAAGGACCAAATGGTCGCAAAGTAGAAATTTCCGTAAAAATCCAATGATACTGCATGCAGATGTGTTGCGCAGTGTCTCTTGTATACCGAATACCCATGTACCGCGTAAAGCCGCAATAGTCAATATTCTGAATGAGCTCGCAGTAAGCAGGTTAACATACCTTGAACAATAGAATTTCCCACGAAGTGTCCTCATTCAATAACTTTATGCTGAGGGGTGTAGAACAAAGAACGCAGTTGATACTATTGAAAACAAAGGGTGGCAGAGAATGTGCAATGTGCGCTCTTAATGCACATTTGAAGGCCGTTTTGCTATTGCCTAAGTCATTCAACTAACTTTACATTAAGCATTTATTTCTCTCGAGTTTGAATTTCAATCATTCGTAGTTTTAGACGAGAGATAATTATGTTTTGTCAGTCCATTTTTGCCAGTTTAGCGAAAAATCGGGCGAAATATGTAAAATTGAAAGTCAAATGGGGAGCTAAAGGTATTATTTGATTTAGCTGAAATTGTGTAGGATAAATAGGCTTAGTAAGAGGCAACTCTCTCCCCCCCCCCACATACACACTTAGGTTTTACATGTCTCTCAATTTCGTTTTTTTCACTCCACCCTTATGTACAGGGCGGTTATAAAATAACGTGAGGTGTTCAGAGTCCTGTAGCGAGCGAAGTAGTGGACGAAACATTGCCAAATTTCATGGGCATACACAGGAGACCATGGGATTTCAATTTCTGAAATAAAAAAAAATAGTAACAAAAATCGCCACCAGGGGAAGTTTCGGCGTTGAAAACTGTGACTATTGAAGGATTAAATGCTAACTGATAAAATATGCATGAATTTTATTCACCAAATATGACTTCTACCAATAAGTGAGGTTCAATATGACCCAACATCGAGATTTTCCAGGAACTGCAAACAATGCAGAATATTTTCCACACCTCTGGGGGGGGGGGGGGGAGATTAATTTCGCCTACCTGTAACATTTTTCTAGTTTTGCAACTTCGGGAACATGTCGCAGATAAGCAACGCAGTGACGAAATCCACATGGTTAAAAATCACAAGGTGAAAGATTGGGCGACCACGGTCTCCTTACCGTAGGAAAGGCATGACTAATAAAACTGCTATCGAAGAAATTTTGCCGCCATACACTCAGTACCTGAAGCTCAACATGGGGTGGTACACCATCTTACATGAATATTATTCAGAAAGAAATCCTTTATGTCGCGGCGAAATTTCTTCCTGACGACTTTTGGTAAAATTCTTCTCTTGTTACAAATTGAAATTTCTTGTTGGTTTTATTGAACTTCATTTGTAAGCAACAATTATTTGTACAAAAAACTTGATGTGTGCTTTTAATTGGCTTTTTTTTTTTTTTTTTTGTATTTAATTCTTTAGTATTCGCAAGTAATACAATTTTGCAGTGCCAATATTTCCCCTGGTGGTGACTTTTGGTACTATTTTTTTATTGTAGAAATCAAAATCCCATGGTCTGCCATGTGCGCTCATGAAATTTGGCGATGTTTCGTCCAATACTTCACTTGCTAGAGGGCTCTGAACACCTCACGGTATTTTATAACAACCCGGTACATTTACATTCTATGTTCTTCTGGAAATATTAGCTGTCCTACAGAAATATTAAGTGCAAAGTATTAGATTATACTTTCATACAATCAGTAAAGCAATTAAAACATCAAAAAATAACTAAATAAATAAAATAAAAGTAATAGAGAAAAATAAGAAGGAACAAAACATTTATTGAAAACGTCGTTCGTTTTGATAAGGAATACTGAACTTATTCAACGTTTTCTTTGTGCTGAATTCGGAGGATAAATAACTTTAATTTCAAGTTCCAAAAAACGTGCATTTACTGTTTTAATTGATCTTTTATTTTCGATCGCAGAATAAAAATGATAGCTGGCGATTCTTTTGGCAGTACAAGTTGATGAAACGTTCACAAGCTCTAGCAGTGCCACTAAAAGGTGTGCGGAAATGAACCCCCAGAGAAATGTGTTGATCGAAAATTCATCACAAAAATAATAATCAAGCGGAATACTATTTTTTAATTAAATGGTTAATGATTTTTCAAAATTAAAATTTTGAGGTTTGAAATAAACGTGTGGAGATGATTATGATAAAGTGCTCGTTCTTGCCATCCCTGTCATGAAGCTAAAAGATTTATGATTAAATTTTTTGCAGTTCATAAGAGATCGTATCAATCATAATTATGTTGAAAGATAACAGTTAATTTAAACGGTAGAAACTTTTTCACAAAAGAAAAGGATTTCATTTGAGATAAAAATAATATTCCAGTTAAGTTTTTTATTTGGCAATTTTTAATTCTAGCAATTTACTTTTTTAGAATAAGTTTTTGATATGATTTAAAATAAAGTATTTTTATTTCGCTATATAGTTACAAAACAATGGTTGAATGTCTAAATGAAATGTTTAAACAACAGGTACAATAAATTTCCTTTTGATTTTTGTTTCTTTTACATGGTGATTATATTATTTAGCTTACGTAAGATTAAGTTAAAGTGGCACATAAGTTTTCAACATACTTTTGATAGCTCGAAGTCCCAAGGGATCGGCTGAAATGTTCGAATTATTCGTAGTTCGAGTTATGGGAAGTTTCCTCCAGAGTTAGAAAACTAATAAAAATTTCAAGACAAAGGAATATTCGAGTTATAAGCTTTGAGTTATCGAGATCCGACTGTATTTGTTTCTACCATATATTGTATACCATATATGCATTGAATAATAGTACATTGGAGTAAAAAACATTAAGGATAAAGTAGATTTTCAAATCCAACGCTGTGTAATGTCTAATATGTAGCACATTGATGCGAGTTATGTCATATACGCTCCATGGTGTGTGGACATCTGAGACAAATAATAAACTCTTTTAAACAAATGATTGAAAACAAAACACGCTCAATTAAAGTGAAGACAAAAACTTAAGTGTGTCACTTGATTAGGAAAAAAAAATTGGATGTGGATGTAATTAATTAAGCTCATTGGTGCTGATGTACTCGAGAAGGGGACGCATGAAGATCTTACACCCTAAGTTTTTATTTTTACACTAGCATCCCGTCGCATTTTATTTATTATTTTTTTAATTTAAACACGAGAATCCCACCACTTTTTGATTTCATTAACTTATGCTTGTATCTGAATCATGTAGCCGCTAAAATTAGTATCTGAAATTCCGATAGTTGCGCACACAATTGCACAATTGCGGGTTTTTTTTTATTTATTTATTTATTTTTTAAGTTTTTTTCATTTGCAAAACTTAGGTAGGACAACAACTTGAGACAGTCACGGAGTTTCAAAACGGTTCCCAAAATGTTTTAAACAAAACAGGAAAAGGTATTGTAACTCCAATCTTTTTGTAGCACCAGATATGTCAATTTTTCCTATTCTTTCGGCGGGGGGGAGGAGATATCTACGTTTTTCAGGGATACCCACCTAGAGGGGGGAGGAGGGTCATGATGCAGACTGCGCGATTGAAATTTTTAGGGGTGTGTTTTGAGGGATATTTTATTTTTGGGGGGCTCTTGCTTTTGGGGGGTGACTGCGATATTTAGGGAGCATGACCTTGCCCTTAGGGGGGTGGGCAGTTTTCAGCTATATGCTTCATCTGAAAACGTCCTTCTATCTCTTTCCCAAGATCTCACTACAAGTTCTGGAATTGTACATCTTTATTGTTTTTCTGATTGATTCCGAGGTCCTTTGTCTTTGGTGTGAAGAGGTCAGGCTAAATCGGTGTCCATCTGTAGAAACGAGTCGATTCTACTCCAATGTGTCTAGTACTCGTGTTTCTATCCCAGCAGAAACCGTTGTTTCCGATGAATAGGGTCTAATGACACGTATCGTATAGGTTGTGCACATATACCCGGTTTATGCGGGCTCCATACCACTAAAGCGAAAATGGAAACTTGCAAAAATGGGACCGAAATTACAAGTTGAACTCGTATCTTTTACCTGTTACGAGCCGTATTGTGCTGTGACGCGCCAAAATTTGGAATAATTTACTCGAGGAACCGAATCTGATTCATGTTTGGTTAACCACTAGTCTAATAAGAAAAATTATCTTGATTTTTGTAAAAATAAAAAAGACCTATAAAAAATGCTCAAAATTCAAGTCTGAAAGTAGTTATACTAAAACTGATATCAGACCAATTTTGGCTTTATAAGTATATTCAAGTAAAATATCAAGCAAAAATCATTCACAAATGAAAGAAACTTCATAGTTTAAAAAGCTGCAAAAAGTACATTTTTAAAAGAAAACAAAATGTGTTAGTAAAAGACTTTGATTTTTAAGTTTTAAAGAAATATATAGGGTAACGGCACCAGAGAGAGAAAGAGAGAGAGAGTAACAGACAAGAGGGTCCAGTAACAGACAGTCGTAAGTTTGTATTTAAGTAATAATAATTTTAGGCGGGTAAAACTGATGTTGCTGCGGCTCATGAATACGGTACGGCCATCTAGTGTTATCAGAATGAATTTTGTGAACCAGTTGGTATTTACAAGGCAGTGGTGGAAGGTTATGAACAGCTACCACGAGGTCTGTCGGTGTTTCATGTTCATTTGAATTTAATAATATTTTAGATCTAAAAATAAAAGAACTTTTGCACATTTTGAAGAGAAAAGGGGTGATTCTGTCCATTATACTCATCCTTTCATCATCCTGTCTGTTGCTGGGTGTCATCAGAATTGTCGGTGTCTGTTACTGGGGATCGGAACTATTTTCGAAATTGAGCAAATAAAAATAGAATTAACTAATTCATAGGATCCAGAAGCAGCTGAACGTTACATGAGATGTAGTTACATGAAAGAAAAACAGTTTAAAAAGTCTAAGTACAATAAGAGGCTCAGAAAATTGAATTAACCTGAGAGCGATGTCTTAAGCATGTCTGTTAATTGTGCCCTTACCCTATATATTTTAACATCAATAAGTTTGTCAACCAAACTAATCATTGTGTTTTAAAAATCATTTAAATACAATTGTAATCATTTTCTATCAATCTTAATACCACGTGAGTGAAAAAGTATCTTTCTTTTGAACATAAAATAGTAACTAAATTTTGATTTTACTACTGTAATTGATTTATCTCTTGGATTTTCGTTGATTCTTCAAACATTTGTTGCAGCTAAGTCAAATAGTGCATGTTTAACAGGATCAACTATACCAGATAAAAGGAAAAAATAAATGGAATTAAATTAAAAATAACATGTTTGTATTGTAAAAACTTCTGCTCGGTAACTTTTAATTATCATTTAAAACATTAAAAGAAAGCAGTTTTTCCTTTTAGTTTAAAACTAATGAGTAGCCGATGGAAAATAAGAAATTGAACCAGTTGATTAAGGTAAGAAAAGAATAAACCGGTCTTTAAAAAGGCACTAATTAATTCAAATGGAGCTAAGAAACGAAAGCGTTAAGTTTGAAAAAGATAATTAGATGAATGCCGATCAAAAACAATCGGACGAGCCATTAAAAAATATGCAAATACCGTCGATTTCCTTTATTCAATTAATGAATAAACAAAAGTGAAGCTTACTACATTTGGTGAAACCAAACATCGCTGCTCTTTTGAACAATTTTGACCTTTTAGTGTAAAAGCAGAATTAGGAAAACTTAAGTATTGTGAGTCGTGTTTCTTGACACACGAAAATCTACAAAAATAAAACTGCAACAAAATTTTAAAAGCAGGACTGCAATGCCCATAGATTTTGTGTGTGAAATAATGTACTTTATATTAATCAACACCAATAATATAAAGCTCTAGAGTTTGTTTGTTTGAACGCGCTAATCTCAGAAACTATTGGTTCGAATTGAAAAATTCTTTTTGTGTTGGATATTCCATTTACTAAGGAAGAATATAGGCTATATAACATCACACTTTGACTAATAGGAGTACAGTAGCAATAAAAAATGTTATGAAAATGGGAAAATTTATATTTATACAAACATTATAAAGCTAAAAAGTTTGTTTGTTTGAAAGCGCTAATATCAGTTCGAAATGAAAAATTCTTTTTGTGTTGAATAGTCCATTTATTGAGGAAGACTATAGGTAATTTTTTTTAAAAATCAGACTGACCGAAATATTTTTAATTACAAATTAAATGTTTAGTTAATTGTTTAGTTCTATGAATTCCTAATAGTTGACGGGGTAAGTTAACTCTTCGACTGGGCGCTGGTCGACAGTGTCGATAGCTACGCTATTGTGGGAGTGTTGTGGTCAGCGAACTGACTTTTGAATGCGGTTTTTTTTTCGATATTCAGGTAAATAATTTGATTTTGTAGATTTTTTCTATTGGGTTTTCTTTTCCTTATTTCTACAACGTTTGTTTTTGTTCTTATGATTGAAAATAGTAACTTATCTAAGTAAATAACTTCATTTGTCTTATTATTCAATTGTGATTGTTCTTTATAACGTTTTTATGATAGTATTGTTTATTTGGCGAAACATTTTAAATTACAGAAAAAAAAACACTTCACTCGCTAAAGGGCAGGGTTACGGTAGCGTGGTTGCTTGGCGCGTTAAGCGGCTAACTATACAGTTGAAGGATTATTTTGAGTTTTAAAGCTATTGTTAATCTTTTTATGTCTTTTGGCGAATAGTTTTAAATTCCAAACAGACTTTAATAGGTCTTTTGAAAAGGTGAGGTGTGTACGCATTTTATAGAAAAATGATAATTTCACATCTGAAGGAGGGAAGGGGTAGTGGATTGTTTTGGTTAACGGACTTCCTTTAACTTTTTAGCACGGGCATCGGCGTGAGGGTACTGCTAGTTGCGAAATAAAACTTTAATGTGCTTCATGAACATTACTTTCATAAAAAGAAACCTTCAACTACACATTTGCAACGACCTATTTTCGAATTTGGAATCCGTATCTGCAAGTTTTACTGTAAAATTTTATTTTCTTTTAATTTTAAAATATTAATATTAGGATTTACCTTTTAGTATCAAGATAACTTTACAATTTTGAAGCGTGTTTTTGCCACACAAGTTCACAAAAAGAAAAAAAAAAAGAAAATGAAAAAGAAATAATTTTTAAAGAATTCAGAAAAAAAATTCCAAATAGGACTGCAATGCATTCGGAATGAAGGAACAAAAGCACATGCCTTATTAAATCGGAAAATATATCTTTAACATAAGTCTTAAACTTAACGTAAACAGCTTATTAATCCATACATTTGTTATGACCTGTTTTAAGTCTCCAATGCGTATTTGTTTATTTTACTGCGAAATTTGCTTCAGTATTACGCCGCTACACAGCATATTTGCATTTGATGCTACGTACTGCATTTGATTAAACCGTATTTTTCTGCTCTTCTTTAGAGTTTTGACTTTTAACTGAGAAGCAACGTTAGGAAAGTTTTTAAAATGAACATTGTACCTTTGACACAAACTTACCATGAAAACAAAAATTAAGCGAGTGTTTTAGTGTAGTTTTACAATGATTATAGAATTGGGGAATAAATGAACAGTATATCTTTATATATATATATATATATATATATATATATATATATATATATATATATATATATATATATATATATATATATATATATATAAAGATACTATTCATAATAAAAAGTTAAATTGAGTTGTAAATTTCATGAAAGCTTATAATACTACACATTTGAAATAACCTGTTTTGGAATTTGGAACCTTTATCTGTCAATTTCATTGCAAAATTTGCTTCAGAATTTTGCTTCGGCTTAGAAAATGAACATGACTTAGGGTGTGTCCACCTATAGTCGGCAAGTTTCCAGAAGTTCGCCACAACGATACAAAACATCCTATAAATATTGTACAGTACACTCTCGATTATCCACGCAATAGGGTGCTCGGTAACCGCGGATAAGTGAATTCACGGATCATCCGCAGAATCGGTAAAAACCATTGAGAAGAGATAAAATGGAGAGAGTGAAGTCTCTCATTCGTGAAACAAAGATCTCAAGTCACGTGATAGATTTTAAAGCAAAGCATGGGAAGATATCGAGTTTCTTTCGCCAGTTTCACGCCAAACTTGTCAACCATTGTTCGTTGTTGAGCCCCGTGACTTGGGATCTTTTGCTAAGCAAATTGTTGAACTTGTTCCCTCCATTTACTAATTCCTGCTCTAAGGTATAAACGTTACTAGTGCAATAGCTTAATAAGACCAATAACAATCGCATACATTTAAACTACAGCTAAAACGAAACAGGGTGTATAAAAATATATGTAAAAGCTAAAAACGGATCGCTCATCACTGCAAATGAATTACATACAAACTCTAGCAAATGACCCCCAGATTAACTGAAACAGATCAAGCTAGGTTCAACGAAAAGCGCATAGGAGAGAGGAAGGTATTTTTTTAACAAGACTGATAGTGCGGTCAATCGTTTATGCACGTAAGTGATATACAGGGTTTGTTCCAAAAGTGATGAGCCTTATTTTTTTTTTGCCACGCGAATATATCAGGTACACCTTTGCGACCGGTTGGAAATGGTGGAGGGGACTCTAAGCTTTCCAGAAATGCCTAGTTCAGTCGCCTACGAACTCTGGGAGCAATGGGAGGTCGTTTTTAGTGAACCTCCGCGCAGAGCTTCGTTGTGGAGTGTAGGAAGAAGAGAACTTTGAAGCAACGCTATGCGATAAAATTTTGCCTCAAACTCCAAAAGACGGGGATGAAAACGTTTAATTTGTTCACTCAGACCTTCAATGATGATTGCTTGTCGTACTAGCAGGTAAAAAGGGGCACAAGTCGTTCAAGGAAGGCCGGGAAGAAGTGGCCGATGAGGCTCCTTCTGGGCGTCCATCATCATCACGACTGCGTATACAGTCGAGTCCTGACTTACGCGAGGGATGCGTTCCAAGACCCTTCGCGTAAGTTGAAATTTCGCGTTGTTTAAAAGGGTACGTGTAAAAACTTTTATAGACATACCCATACGATTAAAGACACTTGTAAACACCACCTCAAACTGTTAAAAATCATTTCTTACCTATACATTCCTGTTTCTTAAATAAAAAATTGAATTTTTATTCATTGTATTAAAAAAAAGTTTTATTTAACATAAAAAACTGCTATAATGCACAAAATCAATGATCAATGGGAAAGGAAGACGTAAAATAAACCACTACGGTACGTATATTATGTAGTAAGAAAAACAAATGCACTATAGTTGTTGAGAAACTTTCTCTTTTTCCTTCTTTCTTCATAAACTTTAAATGAAACAGCGCTCTTAGGTGTTATTATATTTCATCAATTTTCCCATATAGAATGAAAAAAATAATGGAAAATGAGTAGTAGTTACTTGTATAAGCGGTGTTCAGACTAGAACGGTCTGGGAACTTCCGCTCTCAGTGCTGCCAAAGGGATGAAGGTCCATTCACAAAAAAGCCGCGATTCCCTTCGGAAATTTTTCATGTAGCTGGTGAAGAACTCGCGTTAGGAATAAAATTCTTTATCGGGGAAAAAATCGCGTTATAGCCATTTCGCGTAAGTCGGATCGCGTTGTAGCGGGAATCGACTATAGTCAAAACCGCGTAAAATAAACCTACGTAAAATGAGGGCCTACTGTAATTTGTTTTAATCCTGACCTTTTTAGCACATAAGGTGACAACCATGGCTTAATCATTATCCTTAACAAAATTTATATTAACAAGCGAATCAAGTTGATTTCCCATGGTCTATATTCGGAAAATAGTTAAAATTTTAGAAGTAAAGAACTAGGAAGTAAAACTCCTACCATTATGCTAACTCAAACTAATCTAAAGAGTTCAAACTTGTTGCTATTATTTCTATTACTCATTATGCTCATTTTTTATGCTTTATCAAAGGTTCAAGCGACCTATATTGAGTGTAAAGATTTCAGAAGATTTCAAGAATTCAGAATTCTTTTGTAAACACTATAATAATAGTTTTTATAAGTACACAGACATGTGATTAGCTTTGCTTTATTTTTTTTTTAAATTATTCACTTATATCCCATAAGACTAAAGAGAAAAATATGTCCGGCCACTGGATTATACATAATCGAGGACCGGATTTCAACGGCCGACTACTGGATCATATTGCTTGTATAGAAAATAGCATGATTTTTTGAACAAAAATGTCGTTGTTTCTGACACAGGTAATTATAATATAATCAGGAGAGTACAGAATTTAGTTTCGCATTGATTTTGCTCTTAAACTAAATGCTGAAAATTCTACTCATACGAAGGTTCACAATTGAACTTCTAAACGACCGACTACTGGTGCTTGAACTGTAGATTTTAAAAAATGTTTAGATAATTGTTCATACTATTTTTTGTCTCGAGGAAGTACTCTAAAAATAATACTGATTATACAGGTTGCAGCAGTAAAATTTGCTTATTTTCAGTCGCAGCTACGAAGTGATGAATAGTCGTACGAAAACAGATCTGCATTTTGACAATGCAAACGAAAGTTTGGCATTTACCGAATGGCTATAAATTAAAAAAATCGTTAAACTGAATCAAGCTTTGTCAGTATACTTTTTCGAAAAACAGCCAAAATGTAAACTGTTCACGTTTTGCCAATAGTAAAGAAAACTTTTTTTAAATGATGCCTTACTTACTGAGATTTATGAAGTATTAAGTTATGGCGTACCCACAACAGAAAAATTCCTTCAGAAATAATTAAATTCAATAATTCCCCTAAACTCTATGATAATCAGCTTCGCGTGTATTATAGCTTTAATAGAATTAACTTATTTGATGTTTGCATGATTCAACCATTCATTGTTCTTGTTATAAGTAACTGGATTTTTATATTAATTCAAAAGTATATGATTTTACTTTGTGTAGCTTATAAGTATTGATTTAAAGAATGATAACTACTAACGATTGTGGGCCAATTCAATGTTTGTTATTCAGGATCGGTAACACATTCGCCACACTTTTCTGGTCCCTGTTTGGAATTAGTTCCCCTAAAAGTACCGATCTGGTGGAGGATGATTTCTTTATCGAAACAGTTGGTCAGGGTTTGTTCATGTCATATCATGTCACTGCCATCGTCGTGCTCATTAATATGCTCATTGCCATGATGACCAAATCCTTTCAAGTTATTGAAGTAAGTATTCTTTGTCCCTAGCCATCTTTAGTGCTAGTGCACATCCATTTTTCTTACACTATGTAGTGCATGCTTAGTTGCACCCCAAATAGATTTTCAGAGGAGGTAGATCGTAAAAAATCTTTACCTTTTGTCTAATTTCCTTAGAATGTCTCTGTGAGGAGCTATTTCTCACCAAAACTCTGTTGGTTTCCTTTCTTTTTTAGCAACATTATCCTTTCAGTGGACAAATTTTTGGAACTTCAAAAACAAGGGAGGATTTTATAAAACTGCCAGGATATGGCGTAGTTGCTAATCAACTAACACTTTATCATATGGACAACGAGCTTAGTTTTGATTGAATAAGTCCTCAATGTCTGGTTTGACGCTTTTGTCTCAAATTGGCCTAGTCCTTTTTCTCTTAAGGTCACTTCTGATTTGTTTATCGTCTAGGGAGAAATTCTGATTAGTATATTCGGAAGCAATTTTTTTCACTTATTGTTATTAGAATCTTTAAGTATTCCCTATCGCATGTCTATGAAGGTGGGTGAAACAATGAATATTTATTCAAATAACCAGAATTTTTTTAAAGAGTGGTTGGGGCCCAGTAGTGATAAAATGCTGAGGCAAAACGTCCGACAAAAATTTCTGAAGAAGACCAAAAATTCACCTATGTCATGTGAAATGTCAGCCAGCAAATGCGAAAGAAACCTAAAACATATCAGGCGAAATGTCAGCAAGGAACATCGTAAATGGACAACTGCCACGCTTAGGGGAAACTAGGGAGACTTGACCCAATTTTTTTTTTTTTTTTTTTGTAGAACAGAACGAAATAAAAAATATGCATAAAGAGGTTGCCATTTTGCGCATTATCAATCAATAGCCTAATTCTAAGTAGAAATGATAAAAAAAAATAAAAATATTCATCTCGTCTGCAAATGGGTCAAGTGTCCCTAGCTCTAGGGACACTTAACCCAATACCTAGGGACACATGACCCACTCATGAATGTAAGAAAACTCATTGATACTGAAATCAAAAACATAGGTTTGATGGTATTTTTTGTTTTAATAAGTGATACTTGAAGTGAATGTACAAAATGTTCTCTCTTTAGGTGAAGTGTTACACATGTTTTTTTAAATTAATCTTACTCCACATCAGCAGAAAAGCGGAAGTGTAATTCAAAACTTTATCAGTTGAAACCTAAACAATATTTCAGTTATTTTATTACGAAACAAATCATTGGACTTAAAGATCATTAGTATTTTAGTTATTTGTCAAATAAAAATAATTTATTAGACCAAAATATTTTAGTTCTTTCTTTAAGTAAAAAAAATTCCCCCTTCATATTCACAATATTAAAGTTGTTCTTTAAATAAAAGCAAATCATTTTGGTCTAAAACATAATATTTTAGCTATTCATAAACGAAAATTCATTGAAAAAACATCACATTATTCCTTTGGGTCAAATCTCCCTAGTTAGCTTGGGGTCAAAGCTCCCTAGTTAACTTCCTTTTGTTTACCTTAAATATATTTAGTAATTTAAATTAAAGTTATATAAAACGGCTGTATATCAACAGATAGCTAGAAAAGTGATAGCTAGAGTGTATACTTTTAAAATTCATTTCCCTCAAAACTGGAGGATGAAATCTAAAAAATTCCAAAATTTGCTTTTTAGGTTTAATATCATTTAACACTGAATTTCTAGAAAGCCAGTGATAATTCTTAAATGGCTTATCCCTGCAAAATATTGTTGTGTGACTGGTCAACCAATAATGTGACTAAAATTTTCCCTAAATATCCTTTTCATGGAAAAAAAAACCTCATGGGTCAAGTCTCCCTGTAGGTCAAACCTAACTAATTTCCTCTACTTCGTTAATAGGTAACATCATGCACGTTTTGATCACCAAGTAACTTTAATTAAATAAGATTGCGTTCATATTTGTACGAATCACGAAAGGAGGATATGTCAAATGGAAGCTCATTAGATATTTTGCTTTTACATTTTGGAATTCTGAAGGCATTGTATCTGTGTAGATTTTAACAAAACTATAACTTGAATAGTTTTTATTCATGATCATATCTTACGCTATCCCTCTCGTTAGTTTTGAAATCGCTTTACTAGAGCACTGAAAAACTTAATTTGATGGTGGTCGAGAAATTCGAATGTGTGTTAATATTTAAGATTAGTTATGAAAACACGCCAGTAACATAAATAAATATATTTCAGGCGGATAGTTGGCAGCCCTGTGTAAGCAACGCAAGCGCTCCTTCCCCTAGAATTCCCCCAGTACCTCTCACCCTGATGAATTACCAGCCGCATTTGGTTTTTCTACTTGAAAGTTACCTACGAAGTTTCAATTTTAATAGGAAATGTTTTTTAACAAAAAGATTCCATGATCTGAGTTTAAAAAAAATAAGAGTGATTTAAAAAGGGAAAACTATATTTACATGCTATTTTCATCGCTAAAAAAACCTTACAAAATAACTACATTTTCATGCTTTGATTTTAAGAGAGTCTTTGATATGGAAGTCGTATTCACGAGCTGAAAGAAGAGAAGGTGTGTTCGATTCAAATCATCAAAGTGAACAAAAAAAAAAAACTTTGATTCTGTCTATAAAGCATTTTTTCCAAAATTGGAAATGAAATAAATTTGGTTAATAATCTCAAAGTGGTTAACTATGGAACTTTATCAAAGGCACCACACAAACACGACACAAGTTAACCTCATAATATTAAGATTTCTTCGTTACTTTTGACACCTATTGCGCAAACGGAAACGCTTTACCGCATATCTACTCATCCCTTATTTCAGTTCATATTGCACTTGAAACACAGAGTAAGGAGCACTAGTTTGTTGTATCTGTGAAAAAATGCATGTCTTCAAATATATGCCATACAACACATCATATTTGCATGGTTTTCATTGTTTTGCTTAGCTTGTTTTAATAGGCAAGAAAATAGGTGCATTAAATATAAACGCACGTGCCTTTTTAAGTGCCTTTAGTATCAGTTTACCAGGAAATACATTTATCATGAACTTTGTTTTATTTTCTTAGTAGCATAAATTTGTAAAAATCGCTAGGTTTCAGAAACGGAGTTTCTTTAAGTTAGTGAAGAAGCCATTTTTTAGTGCATTTCTCCAAATCAATCATGTCACGACTGCATGAGTTTTTGAATGTTTCTTTTTTTTTCACAGGGTATACGTACATTAGCGAAGCATTGCACACTTTTAGCAACAATATTTCGGGACGAATAAAGTATTATAAAAGTGATTTAAAAAAAAAATAATAGCATGACTTGAATAAGTAAGAAAAATTAAGCGGAATTTGCTAAGTAGTTTGTGGTGGAATAAGTCCCTCCTATAATTCCCGAGAATGCTTGAGAAAGAGCTTTCATCTAAGAATGGACTCTATGAGTGACATCATAACGGGTATATGAAATGCTAAACAAACACAAAACAAACGGAACTTGAATTCTCCTGCGTTCATTAATTCGTATATTTTTCGGCGAATGTACTTCTTTTCTTTACGAGAACCGTTTTTTTTTCTTTTGAAATTTTTCTCTTATATATATTCCAAACAAAGAAAGAAATGCTTCCTTTCATCATAATCTCTTAATTTTACGCCTTACGAAGCGTATACAGACAGTACATGAAAGAACTTACAGTGCGAAGAAAGCGAAGTACTTCCAGAGCTAGGGTGGAAGTCGAACCCTTCTCTGCAAGTGTGTCAAGCAATCGCTTAGACTACTCTACCACTGAGGCCCTATTTTAAGCCCATTTACGGCTTTTTGGAGAAATTGATGAAAAGAGTAGATATGAATGCCAATGGCTATTGTGAAAGTCACAATTCTTTGTCGTTGTAATGCGATTCATAACCAATGAATACTTAATATACGCTGGTGGACATTAGCTAAGGACGGATTCCAATGGGCTATGTAACGCGTAAAAAAGTAAGTGTAATTCGATGCCAAGTGAAATAAACTAATGACAGAACTCTTTAACATTGCAATTATGATAATTTATTGTGCTCTGAAATCCAGAGGGCGTTCAAAAGGGTTCAAAGGGCGAAACGGTCATTTTGGGCTGTGAACGTAAAAGTGAATAAATGTAATTACCGCCCCAAGGCGTTCCAGCGTAAGATGTCGATATGGGATATGGTTACCAAGAAGAGCGATGCAAGCTTCCACACGTCATGTGATGCTTTACACATTATTATCCAGCAGCTGTTGGGGTAATTTTTCCCATTATTCTGTCAGTCATGGATCAAGGTGTCCTTGCTTATTGGAGGGCGTTGTCGACCAGCCAAACTGCTCCCCAAAGCAACCCAAGCATTTTCAATATGATTCAGATCACGGCGATTGTTAATTGCATGTGACGTTGCTATTCATGAAAACGAATTTATCGGCCACAGCACCACAAAACACGTGAACATGAGGCAGTAGAACAACATTAATGTATCACTAGCCGTCATAGTCTTGTTTGAATGCACACAAGCGACGTATAGACATTGATCATAATCTACCCATACCATGACACAACTTGTAGGATACAAGTCCTTTTCTTTTATGTTTGCTGTTTTGTATATTGTACACTCTCCTGCCAGGTTGGTTGTCGTCCACAATTTGACGACAGACTGAACCTGCTTTCATCTGAGAATAGTACACAAGCCCAGTCGATTTCTCTCCAAATGCGACGCTGAACAAACATTACAAACGAGCAAAACACTGACTTGTAGACAATGGGATGTACAAAACAAGCCGACAGGCGTATGGTCTTACTGCATTCAAACATCTGGCTACAGTTTTTCCGGATATTTGCTTGCTAGTAGCAGCAGGAATCTGCTTTGCTACCTCAGTAGCTGTGTTGTACTGGTAAATTTTCGTTGCTATCACTAAGTACCAATGTTCTGCTGACGTATTATTGCATACACGACCTCCCTCGTGACATTTGCTACACATTCCATTTATTTGAAATGATTTCCAAACTCTAGAAACAACCCTGTGGCTGACGTCAAACTCCCTGGCAACATCTAAACATCTAAATTTTTCTGCCTTTCTTTGATGTTGCCAACCACACGGCTACCCATAAAATCATCTAAGGGATGTCGAAAAAACATACTGAAAAATAAAAGTTCGCCAATTGATTATTTTCCGTCAAACTTTGCTTTTGAACAACAATGGTCATCACGCGCCTTATTCTTTATATCGCTTATCAGCGCTAGCACGTGACCAGCAACGCTGTGAGTCTAAAATTTGCATACTGACAACACGTCTTACTGTGTCCCGAACTTATGCAGATTTCCATATTTCCTTGCCTTCCATTTTGTGTTTGCTAACGCTGCTATTGCCATCCGTACTTAGCATTGTCCACCAGTGTAGATACCCGCAGCCAGAGGAATTAAAAGTATTGTTACTATAGGGTCATTCCACGTCACCTGACCTATATTTCAAATCATTTCCACACGATTATATCCGAACTGGAGGAAATTTTAAAGTAGTAGATTATGTAGAGATGATGCCTATGAAACTAACCCATGTAAATTTTCAGCTTCCAAGATCCAAATCCTGAGGATCTAGTATCTCCCAAAAAAGTGCTTCAAAATAGCGGATCAACTTTTTGTGTCAAATTGACACGTTTGGACTTAGTTTGCGGAAAGTTTTATTACACTGGAAGCCTGAAATTTTGGGAGCTTAAATTACGTTTGGCTGTTAATACATTCAAGTATTTTTGTGAGTTTAAGCTTACAATTTGTGTAGCACGAATGTAAATACGTGAAAAAGCTCGGTGGGGAATTTTTTCCCCTAGATTTTAGGTTGTCATAAAATCGTGTTCGTTCAAATGTTCCTACTTCGTGACTCTATTGTCAGAATACTTGTTATTAATGGGTCACCGTTGCAGAGAGTAAATATCTATTTTCTAAACAATATTGTCATCTAAACTGGCTATAAAAATCGCTCAAGTGAAATATCGCCTTTTTTCAAAGAGCTGTAGCTCAAGTTTGTCACCTTGCATCTTCTTTTCGCTCACATCATTAGAAAGAACAATTTTTTTCTTATCAAAATAAGTTTTTTTTTTTCGATGGTGTTCTTTCAGATAAGGATAAAAAAATGAGCTCGAAATTCTGTCTGTCGTAACGAATTGCGATAGGAGTTAGCTAAGGTTGCTGAACATTTTATCACACTGGAAGTCTGAATTTTTTGGAGATTAAAGAACTTTTGATTTTTAATATGCCCTAGCATTTTTGTGAGTTTGAATTCATTAACTTTTGTGTAAAACACATGCAAAGTCTTGACAAAATGCAGTGGAGAAATATTTCTCATGGACTTTAGAATGTCATACGTTCGGTACAAACATAAAATTCAAAAGCTGGCACTTTGTAACTCTATTGTCAATATGTATACATGTTTTTAATGGGTTGAAATTGCAGAGCGTAAATATTGATTTTCTAAAAGATATTGTCATCCAAAGCGGTTATTAAAATCGTTCAAGTGAAAAATAGCCTATTTCAAAGCGTTGAGCTCAAGTTTGTCACCTTGTACCTTTTAATTTGGTAGTATTGTCTGTTTTTCAGGAGAAGGCACTTCGCCACGCCTCCACGAACGTAGAGTTCTATTTTACACGGGTCAAGCAATCCACGCGCTTCTAAAGGAGAAAAAACCAGACAATTTAACTTGGGCGTGCACTTTAATGTGAAAAAAGTCTCAGTGTCTTTTACATCACTTGCTTCACTTGCCTGTTGTCATTTTAGTTATTCTTACATTTTAAAGACTGCCGCTTTTACAACAAAATGTTATGATCCGAATATACCTTCTGCCGAAAACAGCGAAATGGATTCATCGGATACCACGTGACGAGGGAGAAGTCAAGTGCCTTCTCGTAGAAAACAGACAATACCACTAGAAAGAACATATTTTTTTCCTTTAAAAAATGCTTTTTTTTTTGTCATGCAGTTCTTTGAGATGAAAAAAATAAGGATAAAAAAAATTAGCTTGAAATACTACCTGTCGTTCTTGAGAAAAGATCGTTCTTACGATGTATAACGAATGGTGATTGCCGGGAAACCAGTTTATAGTAATTTTACAACAATTATTAGTCAGAAATAATTTAGTATTTTTCTTTTAAAAAGTTAATTAGAAGATTAAACGTGAGAGAAACAGAGAAACATATTTTCTGTCTGATGTATAAGTCTGTTTCCTGAACAAGATATTTTTCTGTATCCATAACATTTAATTTGCAAAAAAAATATTTTTAAAGGAGAAATAAAATACTAGTTCTGACTAATAACGGTTGCAAAATCACTGTAAAGTGGTTTTCATGGCAATCACCTTCCTTTATTTCATTGTAGAACAAGATTTTCTCGCGAACGACAAATAAGGTAATGCACTAGTAGTGGCCACAGTTAAGCATATTTTGTGTATTTTTTAAACTGTGGGTCAACAATATTAATTCCATTTTTGAAACTCAATGAGCGTATTATAGCCCAACTATTCCTTAATAGTCCCATTTTCTAAAAATGCCAGAATTTCAATTGTTTCAATTTTTTATCCATTTTTTCCCAAACTTGAAATTTGATCCGATAGTGGCCACTCCAAAAATCTGAGATTTTCAGTAGTGGCCACATGCATGAGTCAGTAGTGGCCATCTGACATCCTTTCCTTAGAATTTACATTACTTACTTTAAATTCAAATAACTGATGAATAAAATTGATTCATTATGATAGTTACATTAAGTACTAATGTACAGTGAAATCCCATTACAACGAATACCAATACAACGAAATATTCGTTTCAACGAAAGAACTTTTCAGTCCCGACTTCATTTCCATTGTGCTACAGGAATTCCATTACAACGAAATCCCCGTTACAACGAGCAAATTTTGAGGCTCCTTGAAGCTCGTTATAACGAGATTTCACTATATTAATCACATTTTTATAGTGCATTTCTTTCTTCAAAGTAGATAAGTACTTAGGATAAAAGAAAAAGTTTTTAGTAGAAAATATGAATTTGTAATTTTTGTACGCTAATGTAAAAAATAAAGTAAAAGAAAATGTACGTACTTATATAAGTATTATGGATATAAACATTGGAAATACTTTCTCTTCAAAATCATTCATAGTTAATAATAAGGTAAGCACAACATTCAATGTAATTCTAGGACAATTTGTTTCCTCCAACTCACGAAGGCACATCAATAGATATCGGATATTGGTAGCATAAGTTTTCAATACTACTTAAGGCAGGATGTCAACGCACCTGGAAAGTCATGAATTTCGGCTGTGATCGAAAATATTCAAGGAAAGCCATGATTTTCTGCAAAAAATGCTCAAAAATCATGGAAATTGACTATTGGTCATGGATTTTTGGGGGGTTAGATGTTATTAACATCTTGACCATTTTTTACGCTGTTACTCGTCAATCCCAATTTATCACACATTTCGAAATCCGATTGCATCCGCTTCTTTAATACTCGCTCGTTTTTTTTTTTTTTTTCTATGTGATTTTACCATTTGGACATTTATAATTATGTATTTAGCATTATTTTTAACCCTCCTTATATGTCTCATTGTGTAGTTGATGACTTTTAGACTTCTAGTTTTTGCCAATTGCATTCAATGCGAAAATTTTAACTCATCCATTTTAATTCAAGAGACTCATAAAAATTATCATTAATTCTCAGTTGTGTCTTGAGTTAATGAAGATTTTAGAAAATAAAATCGGTCTGAAGAATTAATTACGTTTGTTTTGAACATCGATAAAATACAGAAATCAGGGAACATTCAAAAGTAAATGTTTTAAAAAGTCCGTAAATGATACATATTTCACAAATTCGGAAATTTTACAACATTTGTAACCTAATACTTTGGCGGTAAATATCTGGTATTGTCTGGTAAATTAATTTTTAAGTACTTTAATTTAATATTTTACTTTTTTTCTGTTTATTTATGTTATTTATTGTAAACATAATTTGAGTAACCACTAAATTATTGCTAGTCACAGATATTTTAGAAAACTATTAGTAGTACAATGCTCGCATTTTGTTTTTCGGTAATTCGGTATTCGGTTCGTCCCCCTTTCCAAAAATTTGAATTTCGGGTGCCCCTGATTATTAGCAGTCATAAATAAATATGAATCAATAGATTATTAATTGCAAAGCACATACTTACTGACAGGATTTAGAGACTTCCAAGAAAAAAAAATGGTTCCTTAAACAAACTTTATAACTGAAAATTTTATATATCATGGCTTTTACTAATTTTCCGGTGTGTGACTTACTTCTAATAAGAAAACCTGTATTTTCAAGAAATGATTTCTTAAATCTAAGAAATTAAAAATTATCTGCTTTGATTAGAAAAGGGATTCCCTCGATCAAATATTAGGCCCTTCCCCCTCCAATTTTTTACCTGCTCAGCAGACAAGTTGCAATCAGTTATAGTTGAATTTTTCTCCTCTGTATATTCTAGCGCGCCAAACTCCTGATTTTTTTTTTTTTTTTTACCAACAAGCTATTTAATATTTTTTTCCCTCTGTGATGTGCGCCCCTAGGCTAGGGGATGGCGTGATGAGTAATTCTGAACCATTCATACAAGAGGTAAACGCACCTAGCAGTCGCCCCAGTGAAGCATATTTTGTGGCTTTTTTAAACTGTGGGGCTACAACATTAATGAGTATATTTGAAACTCAATGAGCATATTATTGCCCTATTCTTCCTCAATCTTACTATTTTTTTAAATGCCAGAATGTAAATTATTCAATTTTTTCCCAAACCTGAAATTTGATCCATCAGTGGCCATTGTACATGAGTCAGTACTCAGTAGTGACCGTATTGTTGTTTAGAAGTGGCCATCGAGTGGCCACTACTAGATCACACAATAATTTTACATTAGAAATGAGGGAGGTTATTATGTTAAAGTATTACAACTTATTAAAAGGAAAACTGAGTTGACTTATGAAAAACCTTCCTGATTCAGTAGTGGCCACTCAGTGACCACTTTTGAATTTCCTAACATTTTTTGTACCAGTAGTGGCCACATAAACTGTCAGCCAAGAAAACAACTATTTGGAGTTGAAAACGTTCCAAACATGACCTTTCACATTTCATAGCATGGTTACAGCTCTAAAAATATTATTTTTGAGCATTGTTATATTCATAATACAACACAATGTTTTTGTACCTCGTCATGGAGAAGCGTTAGAAAACAGCTGAAAAAAACATGGACAATCCAAGCGACCATACTAAATAATTTATAATAATTTTCCATGATACTCTACCTACTCCTCCTTGAACTGCTCACTACAATATAGCCTGAACTTTACCTCCTGCAAATTTTAATCCATTGGGGGACCTGGAATCCTTATTTTTCAAATATAAACCTTAAAGTGGCTACTACTGGTGCGTTTACCTTAGTATTTCAAGGTTTCTTTTTTTATGCTTATCTGAAAAAACAACATTAGAAACCTATTTGAAAAGTTACAAACTTGATCTACCGCGCTTTGAAAATAGGCTAGCTTTCATGAGAACTATTTTGATAGACACTTCGGATGACAATATCTTTTAGTAAATCAATAGTTACGATCTGCAACTGTAATCCATTAAAAGCATGTAAATTGACAATGTAATTACAAAGGTAGAGCTTTTTAAATTATTTTGGTTTAGAAGTTATGGCATTCTTAAGTCGAGGAAAATATTTCTCCACTGCTTTTCGTGAAGAATTTTCATGCGTGCTACACAAAAATTAATGAACTCAAAAATACAAGAACTTACTTACAACTAAAAGTACTTTAAGCTCCTAAAATTTCAGGCTTTCAGTGTGATACAATTTTCTACACCCTTAGTTTAAACATGACAATTTTCTACACCCTTAGTTCAAACATGGCATTTTTTTACGACAGACATAATTTCAAGCTCATTTTTTTATCCTTACTTGAAAGAGCACCATCGAAAAAAAACTTACTTGATAGGAAAAAAACATGTTCTTTCTAATGGTAACAGCGAAAAAAATATGCAAGGTGATTAACTTGAGCGACAGTGCTTTAAAAATAGACTTTTTTTTCACTTGAACGATTTTTTATAGCCAATTTGAATGACAATATCTTTAAGAAAATAGATATTTTAGCTTTGCAACTGTAACCCATAAAAACAACCAAGCATTCTGACAATAGAATCACGAAGTACGAACCTCTGCATTATTTTTGTTCCAATTTCATGAAAAACTAAAATCCAGAAAAAAATTTCTCCACTGCGTTTTGTCAAGGCTTTGCATGCGTGCTGCATAAAATATAATACGTTCAAGCTCACAAAAATACTTGAATGTACTAACAGTCAACCTTTTCTTTTAGCTCCCGTAGTCTGAGGCTTCCAGTGTGATTACATTGTCTGCAAATTTAGCCTAAACATGGCGATTTGGCGCAAAAAGCTGATCTGCCATTTCAGATCTTTTTTTTTTTTTTTTTTTGAGCTATCCTAGGACTTCAAGAGTTGGATTTCGGAAGTTGAATATTTACATAGATGAGTTTCAACAGCACACATCTACAAAATTTCATCCAAATCGGAGATGGTCGAGCGGTTACCACTAGGTCACTTGACATTGAATGACTATATACCGTGGATAAGGTCCATTATAGAGAGCGTTTGACAAACTAAGATTTGGCATGATATAATGTTGAGTTAAAAACTAAAAGTGAGTTGAATTCTTTGAAGTTGAAATTTTGTGCTTAGGACCATGCTGACAGGGAGTGGAAGTTTGCTCGTTCCAAGTTGTGGATGGGTTACTTTGACGATGGCTCAACTCTGCCACCTCCTTTCAATCTAATCATTTCACCTAAAGCGATCTGTTACTTCTTGGCTGGCACAAAGCGACTGCTTCTTCGATTATGCCCTCAACTTGGTACTTCCTGCAAACCTTTGGACAGAAGTTCTGTAACGGTAGTATATTTCAATTTCTTGCTTCAAATTTAGTTTTGCCTAGGTATTATGATAAAGCTGTAAGAACAAAGCTTGTTTTAATGTGTGGCCTCAGTACTACGGCTACGTAACTACACATTCGGCAAAATAGAATGCTTCACTTGTGTTGAAAATGTTTATTCGAAAGAAGACTTAAAGGATTCTAATTAAATCAAATTTAGATTCGGTACATAAATGAAATTTAAATCAAATCTGCTCATTCTGCATAAGTTCTGAAAAAAATCTTGTTTTATCCTTGAAGCAGTTTGAAAAATAGCTTAATTGTAGCTACCTAGTTGTAGCATTCACTCCTTAGTATAAACTTCATTTTTAACTTTCTAATGCACTTAACAATGTTTACTTTTTCAGAAATTAATATTTCTTATAAAAAACCTGACTTTTGTTCAATCTATGTAATAATACACTTTTAGCATTGTAGTCACGAAATAAGAATTTCTGCTTCAGCAATAAGTTGACGAAGGAGTTATTACGCCTTCGTCAACTTATTGCTGAACACCAATACTTATCTATGCCGCACTTTTGATGAAATTTTAACATTAGTGTTCGAGTACATATTGCCTTTTCTGAACGCATTAGATTGAAATCGCTGCTATTAGAGTAAATCATATATGGAAGAAGATGTAGAAATAACTAACATTAAGTTTCGATTAATGGTGTTTTTCTCACCCCCTTAATTTGCATAAAAAGAAGCTACTTAACCCATATTTAGTAAGACTTAGAGAGGTTTTAAAGGTGCTAACTTTGAAAAAATGAAAATGAAAATCGTTTTGACAGACACTCATTGTTTAGAGAGAATAAAATATCATCTGCTATTTTCAATTTTAATTCGTCAAGGTGACGCATTTAAATGACTTATTGATTAAAGAAAATGCCCCTGATTTTGTGGAGGAAAATATTTTCATTCTGTAAGTATAACATAACTGTAAATGAACAGTATTGGAATTATTAAATTCAAAAAACAGATTATGTAAGAAACTGCAATCAGTTGTCTTTGGATAGAAAAAGCAAACGCATAACAAGACACCGACCATTGAATGTACTACTTATTTCAAAAGCTAACTCTACAAAGCACTGAAACTTCTAAAAATAGTTACCACTGTCGGCGAAACTTAAAATTTTTTTTCTTTCCCCACTGTCAACCAATCTACCACGCAACGTGCTGAAATGCTTATTTTCCTTACCAATAATTGAATCTGTCCCTAGAAGAAGGGCATTTGTTACAAATAATAAATTTTATTTTTAGTTTGTAATGCATGCCCTTCTTCTAAAACAATTAATGAAGATGGAAATATTAATGAAGATTAAGTGTAACAAATGCTCTTTTACTAGAGACTCATTCAATCGGAGATCTGGAGGTGGAATATATTTTCTAAACATTGTCAACTTTGTTTAAGAAAAAACTTACTAGATACCTTTATGGAAGCCCAGTTTCCCAGAGATGTTTGGATTTGACACCTTTGCCGTTGAGACCGATTCTGACTTTCTGTTAAAAACTGAGCCTTTAGATAGACGTTGACTTGATTGCTATTAAATCTTCTCTGAAGGGGATTTGGTTTGATTTCCTACGTCCCGGTGAAGAAAAAGCAAAAAATAGCAGATCACTTCAAACTTGAAACAAAACTCAATCTTTCGAAATCCGTAATGTGGAGATGACATATTTAGGCTGGAAGATGCTAAACGGTTCAAAGCAACAGCGTACTGTCCGATATTTTAACGCGAAACGTTATTCAAATTTGCGCATGCGCCAGGTCTCTTCTGATTTTATCTGATAACCGTTCGCAGCTGCTAGTCGCGGAGTTCGAGAACAGTGAGTACGTCATTTTTTTTCAGTCTTGGTATCCCTCGCAAAATACGGTTAATTCAATCCGTGTAGTATTGAAACCGTGTTATACGAGACTACTAATTTACTAATTTTTCAAGCTAATTAATCATCAACTTTGTATGGATCATGTCAAAATGTACCGCGTTGTATCGAAACCATGTTTTGTGTGATATCAAAATCGTGTTACAAGACTTGGAATTCATGTGAATCAAGGAATGTGTACCGTGTTATATCGAAACCAAGTCTTAAGATACACATTTTATAATAGATGAAATTTTGCTCAATAGAACATACAAACGAAAACTCGCAACCAGAGCATACAACGGCCCACTGATCTAAAACTAAGAGTCGTTATAAACGATACTACTTGATTATTTTGCATGCTTCAAATTAAAACTTTTATGCACAACAAAAAAAGACTTTATTAACTTTCTTTACAAACAACAAAACGCAGTCTATGGGAAAACAAATCTGAGCTTTTCTATAGCAATAACGTTCGTCTGAGCAACAACAATAAAACAAAATATTAAATTCTATAAATAGATTTATTATATTTATTTTATTATATACTTTGTTTCGACTACATTTTTATTTGTTGTTTGACAAATTTAGCTGATGTGTAATCCTAATGTTATTTTCTTACAATGCATTGGAAACAAAATAATTTTCATATTTTTGTTCTTACAAACCTGATGAGAAAAATAAAATATTTAAAAGTACAAGTTACTGTTATACGGGGAAACCAAACGTACGAACCGAAGACTGACAGTTTTTCGTAAAAGTTTCATAAAAATAAAGTAAAAACATATTAGTTATTATTATACATTTTTAACAGTGTGTTAAACAAAAATGAATATCCATCTTTCAAAATTCGAGTCATATCAAAACTGTAGTTTTAAATTCAAGTTTTTTACCGTGTAATATCGAAACCGTGTTATACTAATCAAAAAAAGGTACCATGTTATATTGATTTCTCAAATGCCCGGTCAATTGGCCATTAGGTCATTAAGCCACGGGACCTCAAATATGTCTCGGCAACACATTTAAAATTAGTTAGTTCGTCCAGGTGAGTAGCGTCCGTGACTTCTGCAGAGTTACAAAAAGTACAGGTTTTAGTATCCGTCAGGTAAATACGGTACAAATACCGTGTAACAATAATTACCGTACCAATAATATCGAAACCATGTTGTACAAGTACAGTGTTATACGAGGGACTCCTGTATACCGATGGAAGTTATGAGAGTGTTATGTATCTCAAATTCTATATATATGTATCTATATGTTGACGAAAGTTATCGAACATCAGTTTTAGAATTTCAATGTTTCATTGAATCATTAAGTATTACCTTGTTGATAGGCAGTTTTAATAGTTATTATTGTTTGTTTCATCCACTAACGACAGTCTGAAAAGAAGTTGAAATACAAAATATATATAAAGCTATTTTGATAAATGTAGAAATCATGAACTAAAACATGCATTGTTTATTTAGCCAGAAAAGCGAAATGCTAATTATATCGGAAGTCCACCAGATAAGGTAAGTGGAAATGATACCCTATAAAATATGTTACACATTTCTTTTAGTAGCTAAAGTATACACTTTTTTTTTAATCAAAAACCTAGTGAACAAAAAAACTTCAAATAATTGACCTAAAAATTGCTTAAGCGAAAATGTAGTCTACTCTCAATAACTCGGAGCCATATAACTCTAACATTCCCTTTCTCGAAGTTTTCATTCCGTCTCAAAATAATTTAGTGTTTTCGATACAAAGTAGTCTTTATGTCTCGAATCTCTCCTTCTAAGTCGAAGTGTCTACGAGAGTTTAGTTTCTATTTTATGCATAAAAATGCAGCCAAAATAAGAAAAAAAAAATTTCCATCATCGCATGGCTTTGCTTACCAGTTTGTATGAGTTGGATCATTTATTTACAATAGCATACCTTAGTGCACACAGTGTTGTAAGATTAAATGAGAAGTAGCCTAGTGGACCCCTTTTTGCCTTGGCTGACAACCTAAACTTTTGCTGGCAAATCTTTGAGAGATTTAAAATTTTTGCGAAAATTGAAATACTTTATTTTCTGGATGATTCAAATAATCTGTTTTTAGGACAAAAAGACGTTTAAAAGCAATACGAACTGAAATCAAGAGAAAACAAATCGGGCCGGAGACAGACAAAACTTAATGACATTTTAAGATGCGGTAAAAAAAAATGCAGTAAAAAACTGCCTTTTTCGAAGTATCTTTAAAAAAAATGGCATTCTCTGTAAAGATATTTTACGTAGTCCTGATAATTAAATTTATCCAAACTATAAGTGTTACAGTATGAGAAAATGGAAAAAATGAGGTATTTGCGCACCTGAAAATAATTGTAATGAATTTTTCTACACCACCCAGCTTTAGTATAAAATTTTAGAAAATTCATTTCGTATCTATGATTTTCTTACATTCTAAATAGTTTCTATTTTAAAAGAAAGGTTTCAAAATATTACTGTGTGGTTTTTTATAGCGCCGCAGACAGAATGGAAATCCACATCTTGGCTTTAATTTCCGACCAAGTGATGTAAATTATCAGGTAAGAAAAGTTTTAAGTTAAGTAGTTTTATTGTTACTTAAAACTGAATTACGACATACAACACGAAAACATAACTGGCGAAAATGAAAGAACTATTTCTTCTGTACACTTGCAAAATAAAATGTATGCATAGGTAATTATTGAGATAGAAACACTTAATTTTTGCTTTAATATTATTCTTTCATGATTGGGAAAAGGAAAAAAGATGTAATTCAAAGCAAGTTACTTTTTACCCAAAAGGAAAAACTGCTAACAATTTTTTTTCTGAAAGATTTTTTTTTTAATTACGTTCTACAACTTATTCCTCTTACGCTTATACGCTTAAATGCTCGTAAAAATTGCTTAAAATTAAAATATTCCTATTACCAAAAAGTTTAAATTTACTGAACCACATCGTTTAACATTTTGAAACGAGGAATTCGATATCAGTTGTATTAACTAAAAACTTTATTTTCACATTAAGACACATTTTCACAAAATAAGTTTTGAAAGTAAAAAGTACATATGAGGCAGTGAGAAGCAAAGGGATGTAAGTGGCAAAATTAAAAATTTGGAGATAACCTGTACAAATAGTAGGGGAACCTCTCCTCTGTCTTGGGGCAAGATATAGTACAAGTAGCCCTGATAAGTGTTGCTGTATTGCATGATTTAGAAAAAAAATTCAATGAAAGTCTACCTAGGACGTTATCTTTAAACGCGCTTTACTCGAAACTTGAAAATGTCCACTTACATCCCTTTGCTTCTCACTGCTTCATATTTGAAAGATTTTTCAGCCTATGGCGAGGTACAAAGATCAGTTAGAAAAGTATGTGAACTTTGGCCCGGAAAAAAACTGTCTTATCTAGAGCAGTTGAAGCCTAATTACTTTCGAAAGTCTCTTTGGGACTATCCATACTTTTCCCAACGGATCTGTCATATTTAGAAGCATCCCGAGAAGGCATGTGTCTTCTAGTTCAGCTGTCGTAGCAGCCACCCTCTCTTATCTGAATTTCATTTCTTTCAATCCCTTCTTGAGTATGGAGACCAGCTAGAAGTCGCAGGGGCCATTTCAAGAGAGTTAGGAGTCGGTTCAACTACAGGAATGATTTTTCGCCAAAAACGTCTCAATCAATTGCGCAGGAAAATAGTCACCGGAAACCGTCTATATCTTCGGAATGGAGACCAGTGGAAACCATCCGGTAGGACTGATCCAGTCGTTCACCTTGTAATTGAAATATCCGACGCACACTAGCTGTATTCATAAGAGACTTTTGAACCTCGCATTTTCCCGCTCCAGCTCCAAAAAAGGAAAAATAAGCCGGTTGGAAAAATTCACCGTTCACATCTGAAAAGAGTAACGTTGTACCCGAGAAAGCGGTTTTTCCCAGCATCCTTACCGGCTCTCTAGCTATACCCAAAAAGTTAACAAGCTCGTTTTACATAGTGCACTGTGAGTAAAAATAATAATTAAAAAAAAAACCCGCATTTACTCCAGAAAGAAGCAAGATCTACATTTAACCCGAAAAAAAACCGGAATGAGGTTTAAAGCAGGTTTTTTCCGGGGCAAAAAAGCTTCATGTGAACGGGGCTATAGTACTTATGTGTTACTATATCACTCAGGCGCTAATTGCCAGCAACTGAAACTATAGACTGACGGGGGGAAAATTCACGCATGCGCACTAGGGTTCAAGTAACGCTCCTTCAATCGCTCTTGAATCATATCCATCAGATATTCACAAAAAAAGTAATAAGTATCCGACCTTATTATTATTATTATTTATTTAACAGTCCTTGTGATTATCTGACGTTAGAACTTTGAGAAAGTTGGCTAGTTCTGTTCTAGAATGAACTTCTCGTTCATTCTCAAAGACCTCATTACTTTGAGTGTCTTTTTATCAAAGAAGTAGCCATGTAACATTCGTAAGATTTAATATTTTATGTAACATAAATGACTATTCATGTACAGTCTGTTTTAAAACTATTGAAAATTGACAAAATGTATTACTTTTATCCCGGTATCTCATAAGGATGTTATGAAACGTTTGGTCAGCCGGTACATTCACATGACAAAGAAGCAACTCAGGCAAGACGGAGTTAATGAAGACGATCTTTTGGAAATAAAGCAAGACATATCCAGTCTACGGTAAGTAGAATATAACACTCAATTCTGAATTTGAAGAACGTTTCCACTATCGTTAGGGCCATAGTGGCCCAATCGGCTGTGTAACTGAGGTCGTGGTCGAACTGTGAAAAGGTCGATTCTGGCCAGCCAAAGGTTATGCTAATGGAGAATGATGCATATTAGTTCTGTCGTGTTCTCAAAGTCGTTGAAATTCCCTTTATAAATCAATGACTTTGAGGGTACTTGTCTCCATCTTACCACTCTTCTTAGCGAATACGCCTTAGGTTTTACCACACAAGGGGTCCCCGTAAGGCTGGGTTCGGGGGTACTGGATCAGTGGTTGTTCCGATCCCTAATAGTATTCTGTGTTAAACTTAACTTATCAGAGCCACATTACAAATTCTTCAGTTTTTCATGCTTATTTAAATTCATGACTTGGACAAACTTAGTACAAAAAAAAATTGTTCTTGAAAAATATGGATTTGTTCGTGCTGCGGGCGTCCTCAGGACGTACAAATCATTATTTTTTAAATACACGAAAATCTTTTCGAAAGTTTATTTTTCATATTATGTTGCATCGTGGTACCTTATACTTGGGATATACCAGAAATTAAAAGCCAAGAATTAAAATTCCGGGAATAAAGTGCAAATGTAGCGTAAACACGTCGCAAAGTCATTGAGCAAACTAATACTTATTGTTTCGATTCGTTTCTTTATCAGATACGAGCTCCGGGAAGACAGGAAGCGCGAAGCTGCTCGCAACACCGGCCACATAGACAGTATCAAACGGGACATAATCCACTCTTTGAAATGCAGTCAAGGCTGGGCACCTCAAGAGCTAGCCAGTCCATGCAGTTCGATGGGCATCATTACTCCAACGGAATTCGAGAACTTGAAGCAAGAGCTGATCACTTGTCTTCGCGAAGAAATGCGGCAATTACTTCCCCCGGGAGCACCGACCATCACCGCTGTTCCCACTGTCAATTCCCAACTCTATCAGACTCATTTGTACACCCAGTTATAGCAAAGTGTCTTTCACTTCTTCACAATCACTCGAAGCGAGCAGTTTAGGATTGTAATCAATAGCTAGATGAGACCAAGATGAGAAAAACTATTAAATGTCGTATATATTATTAGGTATTGAAGCTAAATGTGATAAGTAAAGCTGTCGTAATCAAGTACTGAGCGGTAGTAAAACAAGACCAAATCGCGCTGATGAGTGGAGATGGAGTGTCGAAATGTCCAAACTACTGAAACTTTTTAACATTTTTGTTTTGAAAAATGTGTGTTATTCTGTACAATCAATGGGATAATGTAAAGAAAACAACTATGTTGTGATTTTAATAGCCCAGTTTTTATTTCAGTAGGTAAAGGGATATGTGATAACTATTATTGCTGTGTCCATCTACGCATGTTGAGTTCATTTCGCATTAAAAATCTGGACTTGGAAACCATTTTGCATACAGTAGTGCTGCATCTGAAGTAATTTTGCTCAAATAAAGTACATGTACCAAAAGGTGGCCTTTATTGAAAAGGAGTTTTGCACTTTCAGCCAGGAGTTCTAAAACCTGTGAAGTGTAAGTAGAGAAATTTCGGGTAGTTCCACACGAAATATATATCTGAGAAATAAAAACAATCATGCAATTTTGACCAGGACATAAAAGTTTTAAGAGTGTTCTCGGAAATAGCAATAAATACTGGTTTTACAATTTTTGTCATCATTATTTTTAAAGAATTAAAAAGAAAAACTCAAACTTGAAATAGAAAACCCAAAACTTGTTATATTGATTAAAATTGAAGAAATTAGGTTCATTTATGAGACAGGGGTGCGAAATTCTATAATTAACATTAGCAATTAGATCTCAGCAACAAGTTAAATATTTATCAAGTGCAAAAGATCTGAAGTATCATTCAGCAATCATTGACTTTACGTTAATAAACAAGCACTATCCATAAAATAGTTGATAAATGGGGTGAATGGTGCTCCCTTATTCACCCCCCCCCCTTCTTTTCTCTTTCAATTGAATGATTTCTAAAAGTATTTATCATAGTTTTCTCCCTGTCTTTCCTAAATGCCTTGCATTAGGCTTTTATCTTTAATTATTCTTCCAATTCTTTGGTGCAGTGAAGTCGACGAATGAAATAGCCAGGTGAAATTTTGGGGGAAAATTAGAAACGACAACAAAAGATTATTCTTGATTAATCTTTTTTTTTTTTTTTTTCAATTTTTATTTTTTAATGTATTCATTTTTTTTTCTTTTCACGATTACTGCCTAATATAATCATTTTAAAAGCTGCTTCATTTAAAAGCTGTAAAAAAATTTTAAACTTACATCGGTCTTATAGAAAAGGATCGATAACATGTACTAATCTACTGGTGTTTGTTAGATTATGTTTGCTGCGTTATAACGTAAAAAAATAATGAAGTAAATGTAATCTTTTCGACAGATTTATTTTTACCGAAATGATTTCCAAAAAATTGAAGGCACAACATTTTGTTGTCTTAAAATGATAGTTTATCGTCTAAACTTTAGTTAGGTAATAGTAAAAAGCCAATAAAAATAATATGTTTGCCAAGTACCTCATCACAACTTGCATTATATCGCAGAAAAAAATAGAATTTTATCTTTTATTTGTTAGAGCCAAGCTTTATTTATTAGTATTGATTACTTTTGTATTTTCTGAACTTAATCCAAAGTAGAGAAAATTGATTCATCCAGTGCAAGTGTAAGACCAAGCATAAGAGTCGAGTTTTTATCATCATTTATTTACTTAAAAAATTTAAACGCCAAATACAATTTAAGTCACTTAGGTTTGAAATAAAAAGAGTAAAAAAATCTACCGACAGTAGGCTTCAGGCCCACTCAGGCAGGCTCCAAACAAGCTCGACAACCTTCAAAGCTCCCGTCGGAAATAAATCCCTTGAAACAATTTATAACCTTGTCTTGTTAGCTATTTCAATGGTTAATAACAGTATTGTCATAGTCTTAATTATAAATTATCCTGTGAGCTCAAAAGCTGGATTTACGGTTGTTATATGACCTTACATAAAACCACCAAAATGTGCCGCCCTAATAAACGGGGACAACAAAATCATAACTCCTTCGATTTCCTTCCGCTCTAGTTTAGACATCCACAGAAGTCATAATCTAATCCTTAAAGTCCATTTGTCATCTTAATAGTCTTCCTTTCCACTTTATGTTAAAATATGTTTCTCAGTCTTAAGCTAAGGTGAAGGTTGAAAATAGCACTTTTAAAGGGATGAGTCCGAAGGAAACATTTTTCATCTTTGTGTACAAATATCTCTCAGTTAGAGTTTTTTTTTTTTTTTTTTTTTTTTTTGTTTGTTTTATCAAAGTCAAGTTTCAACATATTTCATGAAAAAGATGGAAAAGAGCTAGGTATGTGCAGATGAAAAAAATGACAATATTAGTTACGTTATACAATAAATAGGGGACATTATTATACAATAAATAGTACGCGGGAAAACAGAGTATTCAACTTGAGATGTACTTTTAAATCGCTTTTGCATGTGAAAAAACTGTATACAGTGACATAAAAGTTATTTTCATGAAATAAAACGCTTAACAAATAACCTAGCTTTTATTAACTCGATGAATTTCATGCAAAGTTTTCATTATTGATTTTCTTTGCTTTTCATTATTGCCGGAGTAAGTCAATTGACTTGAACGCTTTTCAAACACAAGAGACACGTTCAACTGATACGCTTTACTGAAAGAGAATAAAATCTGTGTTTTCAACTCATTTAGCCGAGTCCTAGGCTTCAACATGCAACGAAGGAAAACCTATTAGTTCATCATTTTCGCCATGAACAAAGATACTCACGAATACGAGATACCTTGCAAAAATGACTGCTCGCCAAACTTAAATCAATGTACAATACGACAGTAAATGCAATACATACTAAACTATTCTCTCATCGGTGACAATAGTGGTACATCTCAAGAATTTAAAAGCATACTTAGTGATTCAAAATATAAATTTAATGCTCGCTTCTGCCACAATTCCTTGACAAAGTTCCAGAGTAATTGGTCCGTTGTGACGTACTAACGGTAAAACCGCTAGAAGCAATTTTAAATTTAAAGGAAAAATTTGCTGAATTTTCAATTTCTAACTTAAAATACAAAACAAACCAGAAACCATAATAAATCAGAAAAATGTTGAGTGTATTTTCGTATTAATCACGTTAGCTGCCACGTTTGTCACCGAGGACTCACTTTGAACTTTTTGTTCGGGCTGCGTCAGTGATCTATCACTAAACTTTAAGTTTAGGCTGAGTCGGTCATTAGTGACTGACAGTATAAAATGCAAAACCAAAAATATGAACTGTTACTAATTTCAAAATATTACCATTAATGCAGGGAAACTTACTAAATGGTTTAGTAGGTTTTGTTGACTAGTTGAATGAAAAAAAAAAAAAACTTCAATAATTTCGCGCTGCGCGAGGCCTGGTCGGGATTTCCTCATAAATGCACACGTGGCAGCTAACGTGTTAATTATGAATCAAATAAAATTTGTAAACGATAAAATCTTGGTTTTCTCCCATTGTGTTTGCTTGAGATGTTCCACCATTGCCGCCAATAGCTGATAAATTCACATAAAACTATATACCGCTTAATTTTCAATAGATTCTACCTTTTCTGAGATTCGCTTGCGACAAAGATGATGGAGCGCCATGAATTGCTCACGTGTGGATCTTTTTTCTGGAAATCTTAAAGAAAAACACGAAATGCAAGTGAAGTTAAAATATCTAGTGTTTTCAAAAACCTCAACCATTTTTTTTTCTGAAATAACATTAAATGAAACTTAAAAACAATTTTTGGAAGTAAAAACAATCTTCTCCGATATCATTGTTTCTATATAAATTTAACCGTCTGTTCAATTTCAAAAAAAAAAAAAAAAATCACACTTAATAACTACCCTTGAAAAGTAACAGTAGTTTTTACAAAGCAGTTGCATTGTGAAGAATGAAATTCTCAACGAAATTCAATTTGTGATATACTATGTAATACAGTGAAATGTTACATGTGTAACCAAACATGAAGCATTGTGAGATTCTTAACGTTTCATTTTGTGAATGCTATTTATATTTTTTAGATTGTTTTCTACCCTTCGGCGGGATTTTGGTAACATATATAGTAACATTCTTAAGTAGAAGTGAAATAAAAGTTTAGTTATATTTCACAGATTCATTGTTTTAGTAAAAAATGTAAAATGTTGTTTAATTTTTAAATAAACTTAAAACTGCTCACGAACGTGGTTTTTCTTTCCAACAAACTACTAAAATATACGTCGAATAGATAATACAAATTACTAAATCCGCCCCATATGACACGAATAAAATACAAAATCATCTCTATATCTTTGTTTCGAACTAAAACCCAAGGTTTTTTTTTTTTTTTTTTTTTTTTTTGTTATGGGGTTATTAAATGTATGGAGTTATTTAACAAGTTAGCTGCTACGCTCATTTATAACAAAATCCCGGTCAGGCCACACATACAATGCGAAGGTATTGAAAGACAATCATTTCTTCTTTTTTCCGCTTCAACTGCTTCAATAAAATTCATTAAAGATTTCGATAAGTAATACTTATGTGAATCAATAATACGATCCTGAAATTACTATCAATGTACGTTTTTAGTTTGATATAGGCGAGACTAGGGAGGTATGACCCATAGGGAGACTTGACCCATGTGGATTTTTTCCACGAAAAGGATATTTAGAGAAACTTTTTATCATATTAGTGGTTGACCAGTCACACAACAGTATTTTGCAGGGATAAGCCATTTCAGAATTATCAGTGGTTTTCAAGAAATTCAGTGTTAAATCGTATTGCACCCAAAAAGTAAATTTTGAAGATTTTGAATTTTTTAGATTTCATCCTCCAGTTTTGAGGGAAATGAATTTTAAAAGTATACACGTTGTAGTCACTTTTCTAGCTATCTGTTGATATACAGCAGTTTTATGTAACTTTAGTCTAAGTTGCTAAATATTTAAGGTAAGCAAAAGAAAGTTAACTACGGAGACTTAACCCAAACACTTTGATTTTTTTTTTTTTTTTTGCTCAATTTGATGTTTTTTTTTTTTTTTTTTTTGGCTCAATTTGATGTTTTTTTTTTTTTTTTGCAATGTCTTTTTAATTTTGAATAGATAAAATATTGTCATTTAGGCCTAATGGTTTGATTTTACTGATATAAGTTGCTAAAAAATTAAGGTAAACAGGAGAATTCTACGTAGGGAGCTTTGACCCAAGCTAACTAAGGGAGACTTGACCCAAAAAATAATTTGATGTTTTTTCAATGAATTTTTTTTTATAAATAGCTAAAATATTGTGATTTAGACCGAAATTATTTGCTTTTATTTAAGCAATAACTTTATTATTGTGAATATGAAGGGGAATTTTTTCTCCTTAAAGAAATAACTGAAATATTTTGGTCTAATAAATTATTTTTATTTGACAAATAACTAAAATACTAATGATCTTTAAGTCCAATGATTTGTTTCTTAATAAAATAACTGAAATATTGTTTAGGTCTCAACTGATAAAGTTTTGAATTAGACTTTTGGTTTTTTGCTGATGTGCAATGAAATATTTTTAAAAAATCTGTAACACTTCACCTAAGAGTGAACATTTGATCATTCACTTCAAGTATCACTTATTAAAGCAAAAAACACCATTAAACCTGCGTTTTTGACTTCGGTATCTATGAGTTTTCTTACATTCATGAGGGGTTATGTCTCCCAAGGTGTTGGATCAAGTCTCCCTAGCTCTAGGGACACTTGACCCATTTGCAGACGTGATGAATATAATTTTTTTGTACCATTTCTACTTAGAATTGCGCTATTACTTTTAGTCATAATAATGCGCAAAATGGTATCCCATTTATGCATATTTTTTTTATTTCGTTCTAACTGTTCTACAAAAAAAAAAAAAAAAAAAAAAAATTGAAAATAGAAAACAAAAAATTCGTCACATCTCCCTAGATTCTTCTAGGCTTTTATACTGTTAGCCACCGATGTAACTCGCAAACTGAACGGGAAGTTGTGTTAGTCAACGGTGACTGACGTGGGTTGAACGCCGAGTTTAGTATCAATCACTGGTAACTTACATAACAGCTGAAATGTTAAATAAGCGGTAATCAAGAAATGTAAGTAGTTTTCGTGGAATAGAATTAATTTTCTAGTTTGTAGACGCAAGCGCAACAAGGCACTTTATCTGGCTAGGGAAGTTCGTAATTACTTCGTACATGTATATCTACTACCATACTAATGCCATATGGCTTAATAAAGTGGGCTCTTGGGCGGAATCCCTGCACCCTGTTGAAGTTGTTGGTTTTCATGCAAAATGATACTCGAGGCCAGTGTTACACAAGCTTTGAAGCACAATTTACAAATAGGAAAGTACATATTGTTATTTAATCATTAATGTTTTCATATGCACAAGCAAAACTAAAAAACAAGAATACATTTTTAAAAAAGCTGCTTTTTTTTTTCAAAGTTCGCAAAATGCTAATCGAACCCCGTAATAGCGAACGCGGGATATAACGATCCCCCGGTTGTAGCGAACCTTTTAAATAGTGTAAACTAGAGACAAATGATTTTAACATCCTTTCAAACGCTTGTTACGAACCCTAAATGCCGTAGAATCGGCTGTAGCGGTACATTTTTACATCTTTTGTCCCAGTTACGTTCCTTACCAATTTTTCCGTATTCAAACCTCATCTTCTGCAATAGTTATCCCTTTTTCACCAGAATCCTCCGGTTCAAACCACACTCATCTATTGTTCCGCTGATAATTACTGTGATGTGAACTCTGCACTGACTTTAGCTAAATTAGGCTAGCGTAAAAAAAGAAGAAAAAAAAAATCTGTCGGGGATTAAGTTAAATTCATTTTGAAATTGAAAAGCAGCGGAAGTCTAATTTGCAAGAAAATTTTCCCTTCTAAATTTACGGTAGTCACTATCCGGAAGTCTAAGAGCGCTCTCAGTGTTTTGAGCAAAATGTTTGCGGCAGAAACTAAGTAAATAAATAAGTTATAGATTTATTTACCACAGTTGACAGAAAAATAAACGAAACGTACATAAAACCTTGCAGACAAAAATAACATTTTCCTTCCCATATTATGGATAAATAATAATATACGTTTCAATATTTTCTTAGTATTATTCTTTTTACTAATGGAAATATCGTGTAATGAAGACGTTCACATCATCAAAGTATCTTATCAAGTGTGGATTTATTTTCGAAAAATCGGATGTAGTGAACTCTCGGTTATAGTAATTTCTGAAGCCACTCCGCTGAGGGTTCGTTATAGCGGGGTTTGACAAGTCCTTTTTGGAGAGTATAAAACTATCTGCAGTTCACGTTTTTCGTTTCTTTTCATTAATGACAACTGAAGAACTACACTTCGACGTTTTTATCCCTTTTAAGAAAAAAAGAAAGATTGTTTCTCCTGTTTAAGAAAAACATTTAAAAAAAAAACATTCACGCTTTAGCCGTAACGCAAAAAGAAATAATTAGTAAACTAAAAAAAAGCTTAGAATTCTAATAACATTATTTCTACCACATTAACTTTTAATCTAGGCAAAAACTTATTTCCTGGATATGGTTCGCTTTAGCAACAAATAATTTATTTTTCAATACCTTAAAAAGTGCTACACGAAGACGCTTTTTTCTAACATAGCATAAGGTGAAGTGCATTACAGCTGACATCTAAAAGGCAGTTCTTAAAGCGACATCTTTAAAAAAACAAATATGGATCATGATTAGTTTTTTTAAATTATTTGGAATGTGTGCGAGTTTTTCTTACCTTTTTAAGAAATAAAAACTCATTCTTTTTTTTTTTTTTCTAAAATTTATAACGCTTTAAATGTGTGTTCAGTTTAAAGATGTCAGCCTTCGGAACTATTAGTTGGGTGTCAGCTTAAGGGCACCTTAACCTTATTTCTTTAATTTAATTTAGAAGGAAATCATTCTTCGAAAGAGATGACTATGACTAGTTTTGCACCTCCACCTCACCAACTGGTATTTGAAGCGTGTAACTGCAAAAATAGGCATCTTCTATTCCAACTATTTCTCGCGCGAGAGAATGTTTTTTTTTTTTTTTTTCATTGCAATATTTAGGGAAGTCAACAATCTGAAACAGAGAGCTTCGGAATAATTTGAACAAAATAGGAAAAGTTATTGTAACTCATATCTTTTTGTAGCGACGGATATCTGAATTCTTATTTATTTTTTAAGGTTTTTTTTTCTTTCTTTTTTTGGAGATACCTTTTTTTGCAGCCATACGTTTCATATAAAGTACACAAAAATAAGAATCCAACCTGAATATTTCTTCAGGAGTCTCATCCAAATGACCTGCTAAAAGTTCCAAAAAAGTGCTGTATATAAAAAATGTGCTGATTTACCGTAAAACAGCTGCATTTTCAATACTTTTACAGAAAAAAACATTCATGTCGACCGGCTGATCAATAGATGGCGCACAGCGTTTTTGACGGTTTTAAAGAACTTGGAATGAATTCACATAGAATTACAAGTTGGATAGGTGGTATGCAGTACAGTCGTAGAGGGGAAAGAACTCTATGAGTACAGTAGTTCATCGTTTTACGTTCTACGAAAATGCCGTTTAAATCGAAACCGCGTTAATTGAGACCTACTAGTCGTCTTAAAATAGGGGTTAGGTTTCATAGATAAAAAAAAAACTTCTTCATTCTAGTGATGACTAATTGTATAATAAGTTTAATGTGTACTTATATCGATTTTTATGCACAACACGCATAAAGAAAATACAATTTAATTTCGTGTTCTGTTTATAAAGAGGAGCTGGCAATGGGTAGTCTTTTGGTAGTCATTAAGAATTTTCTCTACTTTTTGCAGAACACTAACGCATCCATGACCACTTGCGTCATTTCCATGACATTATCTTCCTTCACTAACAAATCGGAAAAATCATTTCTATTGTCTAGGAATGGCTCAAAATTTTCAATGTGAACGTTTTTGGTTGCGTGTCACCGATATCGGTATCCTCGTTGGTTTTGGCCGCCTTTGTCACTCCTAAAAGCTCTTCTTCCAGTGAGTTCTGAGCTGTGTGAGTTTAATAACTTTACTTCTGGAAAGAGCTTTGGAACCAATTGCATAAAATGTTTCCTGTGGCCCAAGCTCGATTATTAGCACGCCAAAATGCAGTTTATTACGTGTAATCTGCAATCTTTAGAAGTTTGGATTTTGAAAGAGGGGAAACTCTATCTGTTTGCACTGCCGCATCCATGTAAAATCAAAACTCATCCCCGCGTAAAATAAAATAAAGGTGTCAAATCTTAAACCGCGTATAATCGAAACCGCTGGACGATGGATTTCGGCTGTGATTAAGTTCCTTCGGGTTATTGGGCTTGGTTGGGGCCGTGGTAGCCCGATCGGTAGAGTGTCGGATTCGGGGCCGGAGGGTCCTGAGTTCGAACCTCGATGGTCGAAGACTCACCGTCGTCATTAAAGGGGACTGGGTGACGTTAAATATGCTCGTGGTCTCAATGTCCTCCAAGTGAAACGATACCTCTGGGGGTGCTAGCACCAGGTAGCTATTAGCTCCTGGATTAGTTCTAAATTCTCATTAACTGTTCGATCCGGTGATGGTGCTGCCATCTATCGGTATATAAAATAATGGAGGCAAGGCACTTAGTATGCAGTCCTCGACATAAATACAGTTGTAGTCAGTTGTGACTCTGAATAGGAATAGGAAGTTCTTTCGGGTTACTGGGCTTGGTTGATTTCCCCTGGTGGCGGTTTCGTTTTTCTTCGTTTTTTGGCTGCTTTGCCTTGTGTTGTCTCTTATGACAGATTTTTATTTTCCTTTTTTTTCGTGCATTGGATTAGTGGAGGTAAAGCCGCACCTTCAAGCGAAGCAAATGCCTCATACGCAATGAAATGAAATGAAATCGAAACCGTGTAAAATAAACCTGCGCAAAAAGAGGGTCTACTGTGCAGATGTACTTTAGTCGGGCCGTGGTAGCCTGATCGGTAAGGCATTGGACTCGGGGCCGGAGGGCCTCGGGTTCGATCCTTGCTGGTCGAAGACCCACCGTCGTCATTAAAGGGGACTGGGCGACGTTAAATATGCTCGTGGTCTCAATGTCCTCCAAGTGAAACGATACCTCTGGGGGTGCTAGTACCAGGTAGCTATTAGCTCTTGGACTAGTTCTAAATTCTCATTAACTGCTCGATCCGGTGATGGTGCTGCCATCTATCGGTATATAAAAATAATGGAGGTAAGGCACTCAGTATGCAGACCTCGACATAAATGCAGTTGAAGTCAGTTGTGACTCTGAATCGAATCGAATCGATGTACTTTAGTCGTTTGATTCAGGTAAGTACTTTTGATTCGCTTTTTCAATACTAAGCGTTTTCATTTTCTACAAGGAATTGGTTACGATTTTCAAACCTTTTTCTTTTTCAAATATTTTTTATTTGTATCTAACTACTAAGTCAAGTCCTTTTGGTATAACGATGTTTTCGGGATGGTGCATATTTTAACCTTTTTACATTTGCACTTTATAGAAGAATCTCAGTATGTTCGTAATCTACTTGGATGAGTCACCGAAGAAGTAACTCGGATTACTTATTTACGAGTTCATTTGTTTCGAGTCTGAGGAAGTTAATTATCTAATTTAACTGGGGACACTATGTATTGTCATTATGTATTTGTGTAGCTTCAATAGATTTTTTGATGGATGTGAAAACCACATATTTTTATTTGCACATTATCTGGCTGAATAGTTGAAAGTTTTTCTTTTAATATCATACAAAATAAAATGAATAAATAATTGCATGAGAATAAGTTCGAGGTTAGGTTCAAAGTTTTAACAAAACTGACCAGAGAGTTTCATAAGATGTCGGAATCGATATAGCTAAAATTGTTGGCATTATGGCTGTTTGATTTAAGTGGAAGTAATTTGCACCCACCAAAACACATGTTTTAATGTGCCCAAAACATGGCACTGAATTGTAATATTTACAAATCAGCGCTTTGCTCTGGTCCTCCGTAACCAATCGAAAAATCTGCTTGAGCGTGGGTACCGATTCCTTAAATCCCTTTCAGACAGAATTTTGAAGTGCTTAACAAAAAATGTTTTTATTTGGTACCCAACGTAATATGGTAAAGAGCATCTTATAGTCAAAATTTCAAGTTTATAGATGAAAAATTAAAAGAGTTATGACACGTCCAATAATCCGGACAAATGTTATTGAAATACATATTTCAGATTTTAAAAAAAACGATGAAACATCAAACAAAATTCATTGTAAAATATTCTCTAAACAATAATAAAACATAATATAAGCATTTGAAACGATTAATAAAAGATTATATGTTTTTTTTTTTAAATAAGAAAAAAAACCCTCATTTTTGCGACGAGAATCCTTGGTTGGGAAAATGAGCCAGTCCCATTCTCCCAATCCCTATTTTTTATTGTTGTCAATCACTAAATGAAAAATTCTTGCCCAGATAATAATGACTGCAAAGAGTTAACTACGAAAAAAATCGAGAAATTAATTCAATTAATAAATGATTAGCAGCTGTTTCAAGTTCATGTCCAGGATACCAGACGCCGATGTCTGAAAGGGTTAAGGTGTTAAGAATGGTGCTACTTAAGGTGTTGATGTATAAAGATGAGGACTACTAGCTAATTTTGTATAACACTCCTTGAAAATGGGTCAATTTTTCCAACATCCAGAAAGGCATTCATTGTGAAATTTGCACTAATAAAAAGTTTTTTTAATGTTTTCAAAAAGCCAAGTAAGCTTAAGGGGTTACAGTACCTCAAAAATGATGAAATGATCAAAAAAAATTTTATTGCTTATTTCAAAACTAAAATCTATTCTGAACACAGGGGAAAAGTTTCATTGCTTTAGTTCAAATATTTAAAGTTATGAGTGGTTTTAGTCCATGCTCGCTATGTGTTCTTATGCAAAAGAAAAACTTTAAATTGCTTTTTCTCGATAATGTTTTTTATTGTTTTCATGTCATTGGAATCCCTAAGGATTTTTTTTCTATTAAAGATACAGCTTTAAAGTCATACTTTTTGCAATTGGGATAACATATTTGACAAAACTGTGCATTGGATAAGCATTTTATAAATTACTCTAATGTTTAGAGCATGATAAACCTTTAGAAACCAGTTTAAAAAAAAAAAACTTTGATTTTTTACATAATTAATCACAGAAAATTTTCTAATAAACTTATAAGCAAATGAATGCACAGATTTTTAGAAATGATTATAGTGATCGTTTACCAAAAAAATTTTTTTAATTAGTGCAAAAATGAAAAAGTCTTAAGGATTTTAAAAAATTGAAATTTTCCTCATTTTCTTGAATTTTTAAAAAAATCGGCAATATTTTTAAATTTTGGAAATAAATTATTAATTACGAAATAAGTATGCATGTTATGGTTTCAAACAAATATAAAATTTACTTAAATTTAAAAAAAAATGTTTGAAAATTACTGTGACCCCTTAATCTTTTATCATAAGTATTGATACTTTACTGGCAAAAGGGAAGATGCTATGAACTGGGTGTTATTTCCCGCGGAATGGCAAAACTATTTCGCTCAAACGGAAATCACGGAACTGGGAAGACACCGACAATTTTGTGGCAAGAAAGAGCATTAAATTCATATATTAAATCGATAATTACTAAACTCCCAATTAATCGGCGGTCGGATTATCCGCGGGTCCTTTCACATTTTTTTTTCTAAAACTTATGATTGTGTTGGTTTTTTGCTTTTCGATTTTACATATATTTTTTTTATTCAATGTTAATAGATGCAATGTAGCAATGTTTATAGTTATAATTTAAATGAATGTGTGGGTGTCATCAATAGTTTTTATCTATTGCATACACTAAGTATCGTTTTAAACACATTATTCGGATTATCCGCGGTTTTCGTTTATCCGCGGTTACCGTGCCACCCTATTCCGCGGATAATCGGGAGTTTATTGTATTACGTTTTTAAACTTTGAGATATACCACGATTGTTACCTGTGTGCAATATATTCGTTATCGACTTAAGACACTAAACGTTTCGTATTTTCATGGCCTTCATTTACTAATGTTATTGAATATATCACCAGATGTTATTGAAAAAGAATAAATGCGTGTATATTTAGAGTAGTCGTGTTTACAGTTCACAGAAAAAATTCCCCCTCTCCAGAAAACTTCAGGAAGGATCTAGAAGTTAATAAAATCTTTTTAACTTTTAGCTACGATGAAGAAATCATACATCACACAGAAAATTAATTTATTTTAAATGCACAATGGTTGAAGTGGAACAACACACGGAGTGAAACAATAATAGTGCGTATAGATAATTTATATATCTGCTTTTCTTTTTTATCCTTTCACATTCTCAGACTCAAGTCATCAACGCGGACTTTGCTAATGTTCTCCCGAATAACAACGAGGTAAAATGTCTTATACATGAGACAATTCCTCCCTCTCACTCCAATCTGCTTTCTATTCAAAAATATTGATTAGTACGTTTATTTCACCGACTCCAATCTCCCTTCAGATGAAACAGTTCTGTCCGATAACTGGGAGACAATGCGATAAGAATTCCAGACGAATGTTAACAAATTATAAGCTCTAGAGATGTGCTTTGAACGAAAGCATTGTGAAAAACCACTGGCTTCTGACCGATCAATTTTGTTATCTCGGAAAAGTAATTCTCATTTGCAGCAACCTCGTTTCTTCGGCTTTTGGGGGGCTAGATTAACAAGCTCCGTTTCTTGCTCTTGTGCGACTCCGTCGATAACAGAGATTTTCCCAATTCCATCTTTGTTCAACATGGCGTCCACAAGGAATCTGAAAAAGAGAATGACGGTTGTTAAACAATACATTTAACCAGAGTTGCTCCCTAACATCAAGGGCGTATCCCCCAATCGCAAAGACCCCCAAAAGCAAGAGCTCTCCACCCCTAAAAAGGGAAAAATACCCCAAAAACATCCCCCCCCCAAAAAAATTCATTGGCACAGTCTGCGCTATGATCCCCCCCCCCCCCTAGGTGCACACCCCTGATTTAATTCGTTTTCTCGTAAGATTGAACCAACTGGCATCATTAATATTGCCGCAGCAATTTTAGTTGGAGTGAAATAATTTATTCCTTAAATAAGCTCAGTGAACGATATCAGTGTTATTGACCAGGGAACCACACGAATAATGTGATAGTAAAAAGAAATACAAATAGGTAGCAAGAGCATCATTTAGACTTTTTTCTTTTCAACGCATATTGTTTTTCCTTCTCGTCTTCCCCGTGATCGAGATATTGCTCACTCTTTTCAAAAGCGTCATATCTCAAAAATGAGCCTTCTTGAGTATGCCCTTTTTTTTTTTTTTTGAACTGTCATGAATGAGCAGCGAATCTCTGCAATACTTGCATTTCTATAACTTAATATTTCGCCGTTTGAGAGCAAAAGTGTCGTATTTGCATTTTCAAGTAGTTTCGGAATTCTATAATGTCACATCTTGGGTTGTGCTTGATCCCTTGGACATGAAACATCTGCGTCGTTTAGTGAAGATGATATTATTTATTCCGAAATTGTATTGTACGATGGGGGACCCAAAAATAACCGGATTTTTCTTCTAAAATATTTATAGATCAATTTATTCACAAAATTTCTTTAGTCTCCTTCAAAGTATTCACCATTAGATGCAATACATATGTTAATTCTTTTTTTTTCCACTATTAGAAGCTCCCCTGGAACTCTTGAACTTTGACCATGTCCAGCGCCCGTTGCGAAGTTGCTTTTACAGCCTCTACATCATCAAAAAGCTTCTTTTTTATATATATTTTTTCATCCTCGGGAACAGAAAAAAATCACAGGGGGCTAGGTTTGGCGAATACGAGGGGTGAAGAACGACTGGCCACCCCTGAGAGGCGAAGTAGCGCTTAATAGTGGAGGCTGAGTGTGCGAGAGCCTTATCATGGTGAAGGAACCATTCTTCCCATCACCTGCGCGAGCTCCAACTCACTCCTGTTTCTTCTGAAATTTCATCTATCGTAAAACGATGACTCTCGCTGATTTTTTGGCGGATTTTTTCAACGTTTTCATCATTTCGAGACGGTGAAGGTCGCTCAGAACGAGCATGACCTTCAGCACTCATGCTACCACGATTAAATCCTCAAATCACTCGAAAACTTGTGCACCGCTCATAGCATCGTTCTTGAAAGCTTATTGAAGCATTTGGTACGTTATTCCGTTACTGACTTTTCAAGCAGGAAGCAAAATTTCAAGCTCATACTTTGATCTTTTAAATGTGCCATAATGAGTTCGCAGGCGGAAAGCAATAACACCTGAGAAAAACCAACACTACGATCAGACGTTATCAACTACACTGATGCCACTTGCACAGCTGGTCTGTGAAGGTCCCTACTTGAGCCATCTAGCTGGAGAACACTCTACTACATCTAGGATTGGCAGCGCACCATCAGTCCGGTTTCTTTTGAGTCCTTCCTCGTACACAAAAAAAAGAGCATTTTTGAATCTTAATTTTTAATCTATTTGTATTTATGTCGGTATTTTAAGGAGAACAATTAGTAACAATAACAACATATTTTGAGATATTTCAAGCATTGTTTTTGAAATTTGGTGAGCGGATGTCATAAATAAAACGAAATTTTTTAAACACTTTTTACTCTTGATCTTCTTGAAACAGAGCATTCTTATTGAAAAATACCTTATGCACGACAAACAGTTCAATCAACGGCTTTATATATATAGTTTTCTTCGTGATATCTTACTTTTAAACTTTAAAATAGCTCTCCTGAAAAATCACGTTTTTTGAGATACGACTTTGTTGAAAGGAGTTAGTGAGATGAGATCCTCAAGTCTGCAAAAATTCAAGAAAAGTCGCCAAATTTAAAGACTTGACAGTAAATGGAAGGGACTGCGAGACTTCACAGAGATATTATCCGCAAAGCATGTCAATTGGTGTTGCCCATTTCTAACTGAAATTCCCAAAACTTGGCGATTTTCTTAAGATTACGGCAGACTTTTAGATATTTTTTTTTTCGATAATCGGGATACAAAGAGAAAACAATTTATGCGTCCAAGAACATATTTTACTAAACTCTTTCGATAGCTACTTATTGAGCCATCACGAATGCTTATTGCTTTCATTTGACTGTTTTGATGTTCCTATGATTTTATTTCCCCCCCCCCCGCGAACTTCTGCAGCACCACCGTCGACCGGCTCCTCACGATGCTGCTCCTATAGCGAAAACCATCTCCAGGTTGCATCCATATCCTACACACACGCGCATACATACACAACTACACACACATACACACAAACAAATACACATACACATACACACAAACAAATACACATACACATACACACAAACACATACACACATACATCTACACACACATACACAAACACATACACACGCAAACTCATATACACACACATTCATACAGACACCTACACACACAAACTCATATACACACGCATTCATACAGACACCTACACACACACAAACACATACGCACACACAACCAACCACACATTCATGCCTGCACACAGACACAAACACATATGCCTACACACATACACATACCCCGCCCCCATGCACACACACTCATACACACAACTACCTACACACTCGTACCTGCACACAGACACAAACACACATGCCTACACACACATACACATGCCCCCTACACACAAACACACATACCCCTACACACAAACACACATGACTACATACACACACACACACACACTCGTGATTACGAAAAACATAATTTGAATTCAAGATGAAAAAATTCAAATTAATTTTTCTTCCTTTTTAGATTGTTTTCATTATTACAGTCCCGTATGGTTTTTCCTGATGAGTATCTACTAAGTTTAAGAGTTTAAGTTTTATTACTTTCGGAATGGTATTGCAACGCTAACGCAACTACTAAAGCGCCAATAACAATGTCCATTTTTGGTGAACTTTCCGTAAAGAAATAAACTTTCTCGCGGTTAAGCCTAACTTTACCAGATCACAAAGACCAACATTAGAAAAACGAATACTGAACGTCACTTTTTGTTTTCATTCAGGCTTCAACTCTAAAATGGGAAGTTGAGGTTTTATATTTAAGATTTTGCTTTAAGTTATGCGTGCCCGTATCTCGTTAAAATATCGTACTCAAAATAGAGTCTGAATTTGGTTATTAACGCCTTTTTTGCTGCAATGCAGTGTGCAGTTAATTGATTTGTATAATGACGCTAAAACGATTCGGTGAGATTTGAAAGCTGTAAAGCGTGATAGTGTACCCTTAACACATTTTTATTTTTTGAAGTTATAACCTCAGTTGGCTAGATGGATGTAAAATTTCTGTGTAAAACGGAAGTAAGAAAGTAGGAGTAGCACAATGGAATGGACGTAGTAATGTGGTCTAAGTTTGGTGTCATTTTTGGGATCTTTCGTCAAATTTCGCTCACAAAAGGATGTGCCAAATCCAATAACATCTTAAAAATCCTACCAGTGACTAGTAAAATTCACATGGAACCTTATTTTAAACCAATTTCTTTAGCCAATTTCTGAAAAATTGTATTTGTTGAATCCGTTCCTTGCAAACTAGAAGCTCTCGTTATTTAAAATGTTCCTTTCATTTCCGTAAGGCGCTTGAAGTATTTTTGATTCTTTATTTATTTCATTTAATTTTATTGTGATTAAAATTCCAGATTACAATTTAATGTCAACAAAAACATTACATTTTTTAATCTTGATTGTGCCATTCAATATATTTACTATAGTACTTCATACCCACACATACACACACACACACACATATATATATATATATATATATATATATATATATATACCATATATACAGTCCAATATTTATCACCAACGCAATATTTTGTGTTTCACTTGTAAAAAAAGTATGTGTTATTACTTTTACTGCGTGTTGTGACTTCTGGATGTACTAATATATCCCTGGGTTGACAGTGAAAAAAGAAAAAAAACTAGTCGCATGGTTTCTTCCTTTGCGCAATTTCTTTTGTACGCTGAAATTTCACCCTCATCCTAGCTAAAATTCTTTTTAAAGATATGGCTTTCTGGCTTTAAAAATACAACTTCTAACACGTGCATGGTGTGCAGATGTTAGCATTTTAACTGCCTTGTGTTTTCGATTATTTTCGGGTTAGCTTGGAAATGTTGGAAAAACCTGTAAGAAATATGAATACAATTATTAAAGTTTATTATACTAATAATGTCTTTTTGGAGTCGAAAATGCGAAATTAGTAAAACCTTTGCTAGGGTTTTTCGTGTTGTTGTTGGTATTAATGTCGCTAGCAGGCCCGTTTCCAGATTTTCATAAAGGGAGGGGTTTTGAAAATTATAAATCTTTATCTGAGGGAGAAGGGTTCAATCCCTCACAAACTTAATTTTTACCTAAAATTTCCGATCCCAGTAATGGCATTTCTTTACCTGTAAGAACGGCTCTGCCCCCACACTTTCCAAGCTCCGAAGAATAACTCTTGCTGCACAATTGTGACCGTAGTATGCAGCTCCTTTTTAATAAAACCTTATCAGTTTTATTAGAAAACCTTGTTCGTTTTTTTAAATCAAATTTGTTTACTACGCGGTATAATGCAATACTGTCCACAGAATCTTTTATATTGCAGCATGTATTACATTCTGAAATAATGTTTAATCAACTAAATAAGAGCTTACTGCAGATGCATGTGAATTACCAAACACAATCATTAATGCATAAGTAATATTAATGCAGTTAAGTAAGATTTTTAATTGGCAAATCATTGAGATATTATTGCACTATAGTTTTTCCAAAATATCATTCTAGTTTGTAAAAAAAAGGGGGGGTTTCTTTTTTAACGCACTGCACACAAACTTTCACATTAAAATCAATAAAAGTCAAATATACCTTCTCTTGGCTTTTTATTTCTCCCCAATGGGAGGGGTTTAACCCCTAAAACCCTCCCCTTGGACATGGCTCTGGTCGCTAGGCCAGAGTCGATTTCCAGTCACGTAGCGAGAATGGATTTTATACAGAAGGGTGCTGTTCCTAAGAAAGCCAAATCGGAAGGAGTCCAACTTTGGCCTCTACAAATGGCAGCACCACCTCTACACTGTAGGTATAGTTCTAAAGAGGTGGGAAAGTCTCCAGCAGCTCTGCGCCAATGAAAACTGACAATTAGCTATTGTAAACATCCATATATTCAAACTGAGTTTTTTTTTTTTTTTTTTCAAATTACAACTTAGCAAGAACTTCGCGTTGATTGCAGTTGTGGCAAACATGGTTCTGCTCCATATAGGAAAAATTCATGCTTGGGTATCACAGTTTTGAGCCACAGGTACTGTTATGAAAACAAAAACACCTGGTGAACCTCAGACCGTTTGATTGCTGAAAAATGTGCGTATGTGACAGCGTCCATCCTGGAATCACCATTGCTGTTTAGCACTTAAACATGCAGCAATTTTCTGCTAGGAATGTAAGTAAAATCCATCACAGGGATCTTTTCAAAGAGAATAGCCGAACAGGATTATGTCGGTCAAGGTGGAACCGAAAGCCAAATTCTTGTGGAGTCGTCATCAAAAAAAAAGTCGCCGTTGCGCATATAACTCTTCCACAATACATGGGGATGCTCGCAGCACCATGCCAATACTACTCCTGTAAATGGCACGTATACTGCTATCCATCCCTTCCACCACCACAACTCACACCCTCTCGAAATACGGGTGGATGATTTATTAATATATTTGAACCAATTGTATTTAGATCATACGTAGGGACATTTCACTATGAATTAAATAGAACCTAACGTTTCAGAAATGTTAAGGTTTTAATTAATTAAGCGATAGAAAATGTCAAGATAAAAAGAAATATTTTCTTTTACCTCATGCAGTCATCAACCATGAGTCCTTCTTTGGCGGAAACTTCAGTCCATCCAATAAAGTTGTTTTTCTTGTACACATACTCGATTTCTTCCTGGTTAACGTCTCTGTTGGCTAGATCACACTGATCAAAAGATAAAATCAATGTCAATAAGGCTGAAGTGTAAAGGTGTCTAAAAAATATAATATTGGAGGAAAAACATTATTCCTTTTTAAAAAGAAAATTTCCAACTAAAAGTTTGCAGTAGTTGCAAATGATTTTGGTTCGTTAATTACGTTCCCACTCCTTCATCTTTCATTCGCCCCTTTTTAATCCGTCGGAAAATAAGAAAGTATTCAAATGCTACAACCCAGAAAGGCTCCCCTTCCCTCTCTTCCAAAATCATTACAAAGCATCTCAAATTTTGATTTCAGAGCTTCGATTCCGAAAAAATATCCGAAAAAGAACCCCTAAACACTGCACCCTCTCAAAACATCGAAGATCGTCTAAAATTGCGTGATTTTGGAGTTATAATTTCGAAAAATTGTGGGCCCCTAACGCTGACCAAATAATGGTCTACAATCACGTTTTTAAGACATCAAGTTCGAAAATTTTTCAGAGTGGGCACTCGAACCTTTACTCCCTCGGATATTATCAAAAAATAACGAACATTGCGATTTTAAGGCTACAATTTTAAATGTCTGTGTCTCTACCACAAACGTTATTGAAGGACGTCTTAAAAGTCCCTTTTTATTGCTTCAAGCTCGAAAAAATTACAGGAGAAAGTTGTTAAACGTTCTCTTCTTGAACATCAGTAATATTGTCAACAATTCCATTTTCGTAACTTCAAATTCGAAACATTGGGAAGGGAATGTCGATTCAAAAAAAAAGATGGAACAGTTCCTGAACCCCATTACTTCCCCTAACGTCAACAAATATTGTCATAATCGCGTTTGAAAGACATCATTATCTAGGATCTTCTGAAATTACGTCTTTAGATGTAAAATTTCAAAAAAAAATCCCGGAGGAAAACCCCAGGAACAAAGGAGAAAACCCCCCTCCTCTTCCATATTTTTACCTGCTCACATACATATACACTGCTGTACATACATATAATGTACTAACAAAAATACCCGGCGTTGGCTGGGTGATTAATTATTAATAGAAACAATCGCTACTTTCTTCCGTTATCTATTTTAACTGAAAGAACTCAAAACACACCGCTTGGAAGTAATTAAAAATCGATCTTCTTCCTTACCCATAAAAATAAAGTAGCAATAAGTATAAACAAAATAGTATTCATTTACAAACGAAAGCACGACATTTAAACACATAAAAGAATTTCCAAAACATGAAATTAAACTTCACTTGTTTAAAAAAAAAAAAAACTCAGTTGATTTTTTTTCTGAACATACAGTCTTAAACCATCTCTAAATGGCTATTGAAGTACAAATGTTTTTAAAAATGTAGCCGCACATAATCTCTCTTTGCTTTAGTTATTTTGGGGAATTTCAATTATTGTGGGTTCTTGGTTCGATTTAAAATGTTCCCAAATTTGTTGCAATCGTTTTCGATAATGCTATGGGCTGACTGGCCCGCCGTACCAGTTTTTTTTTTTTTTTTCGCCCTCGGTTTATTTCCCCCGCCCTCAAACCTTAGCACCTTTGATTCGAACCTGTATGTTTTCTTTTCTTTTCTTTCTTTTTTTTTTTTTTTTGCTCCCTCCCGTCTAGAACCTTTCTTTTTTTTATTTTATTTTGTATGTGCCATCGAACGTGCGTGCTTTTTTTTCTTATTTATTTTTTTTAATTTATTTATCTATTTATTTATTTTGCTGCCTCGTTTTATTGCGCAACCTGTGCGCCTTAGTTTCACTGTGCCTTCAAACCTGAGCATTTTTTTTTATTTTTTTTTCTTTCTGCGCCCTTGAACCTGAGCATCTTCCTTTTTTTTGTGTGTGTGTGTGTTCTCAAACCGGAGCTTCATCGGTTTTTCTTTGCCCTCGAGCCTGTGCTCCTTCAATTGTTTTTATTTTATTTTCATCCTTGAACGTATGAGCTTTCGTTTTTCTTTTCTTCTTTTTTGCGACCTTAAACCTGTGCACCCCTTTGCATTTTCTTTTTTTTCTTCCCCCCCCCCCCCACCTTATTCGAGTCAAGGTTGACGACCTCTTGGGAGACCCAGTCCACCCCTGGATATTGCTCCCCCTCCCTACTTTGTAAAACTGTCTGTTACTAATTTTCGTCAAAGAGATATTATCGCCAAATACTGAGATACTTTTGGTGACCATAAAATGATGCTAAACATTTTCATAGGAAAAAATTCCTAAATAAGCAGTAAAATTTAAATTTTGTGCACTAGAAAAAATTAACGGAAAGTTTTTGCGCTGTTTATGGATTTGCTTAATTTAGTTGGCGGATAATTTTATATTTTAACAAAAATTTCAAAGATTCTTTTAACGGTGATATTTTGGTTGCATTATGAAAACCGAGAAACAGTATTACGTAGTCTTTAGCTTCAAAAAGAACGACAGTTGAAAAAATTGCTGAATGCCTCAGAGCTATTGAACTCTTTCCGAAAAAAAATTTGGCGAAATTCCTGCTGGTTGATTGGGTAATGAGTAGGTGTTCAATCAGCACAAATAAATAAAAAAACATTCATTTCATTAAAGGTACATTAAAATGGAAAATAATCAGCCAAATTCATTTATTATTTGCCAATCTTGTGAAAAAAAAACGTTACTTTAAGATTTGACTTGAGAAAAGCCTTGAACAGTCAGACGAAAAGCAAAAATATTCAACAATTCTAGCTATTGACAGAGTTAAGATGCTACACTAAATACTGAATTGGGTTAATGAAAGCCTTCGAACACGGAAGTAAAAAGTTTATAGCTCGTTTTTTATTAAACTTTGAAATTTTGAACAGATGCCATCTTTAGCAGAAAAATCATATCTTTCGATGGACATATAATGTTAATATGCGCAAGTATTTTTTCACCCCTATATTAGAGAACTAATGAGAAAATTGTGCTTTAACGCCCCCTATGAGGGGTTTTGGCCCCCATAACGGGACGAAAACTATCCTATGTGTTATTCTGATATATAAGTTATATTATTGTAAAGTTTCATTCACTAGTTTTTACGTGAAAGAGTAACAAATATCCACATAAACTTTCGCATGTATAATAGTAAAATAAGTTATGGGTGTAAGACCGGAGTTGGAGAATTTCGGCTTTCAACGATGATTCACCGAAAATATCCGGACTTAAGCCGATATCTCTGGTATGTGAACGGGGAATTAATTCACTGGCTAATGTTGACATTTGACAGATTTCAAAGTTTTACCTATATATGTTCGGAAAAATTGAGACTAAGTTTATACGGAAATTATTCTTAAGCCCCCCTCCCTCAGACTATCTTCTGGTTTCAGCAGTATTATACACTGCATCAAGTATGCATATATAAATAACCGTAATAGCCGTGGTAGCCTGATCGGTAGGGTATTGGGCTTGGGACCGGAGGGTCTCGGGTTTGATCCTTACTGGTCGAAGACCCACCGTCGACATTAATGGTGACTGGGCGACGATAAATATGCTCGTGGTCACAATGTCCTCCAAGTGAAACGATACCTCTGGGGGTGCTAGACCAGAAAGTTATTCGACCTCTGGTCTGGTTCAAAATTATTGAACTGTCCATAGATGGTGCTGCCATCTATCGTGTTGTCTGAGCCAAAACGGACTTCCACCTAGAAATAGGCGCTCGACTAAACGGAAGCCGTAACTCCTCTGAATTAAATTCGAGTAGCATTGCTGCTCGGGTTCCCGAGTGGCATTTGTAACAACAACAAATAACCGTAATGAAGTTTCGGGCTCCAAATGCTAAAACTGGGGAGTTAAGATCCATCACAATTTTGAGCTCAAAACGTGCCTCCTGTGTGAAACAAATAACTTTGCTCAGGTGTCCCTGGAGAACGAACAACTAAAACACAAACTGAATTTCTTTCCTTTTCTTGGGTTGTTCACAGTCATTAATTATAAAAATAAAATAGCGCTTTCTTATTTATTAATTATCTTTTTAATTTTTCGTTAATTTAAATTGAATTATTATCTGCCAGTTGTATATAAGTTGCTTATACTTATTCCATTAATTATAGTATGGCAGTGGCCTCTGTAATACAATTATTTTTTATAACTGTAAATGGAACCTGTTTCTCATGAAACTAATTTCTAACACCTTGCAATTGTAAAAATGCAGCAATGGTTTGTTGTTCCTGGCTTAGAAAAAAAAACTTTGTTTCAAATGTTTTTATTGTGATTATCATTAAGTATAATGTGCTATCTAACCATGGTTTGTAGTTACACATTGTTTTAACAAACCAAAATATGCAAGAAAACCTCACATTTTACTTTGTACCATCCATTTAGTTTAACCTCGGATAACTCTTCAATTTAAATTTACGAAAACTTATTTAAAAAATTAGTAAGGAATAAATAAGAAAGTTACTGATTGTTTTTTACTGTTAAAATCTGCACGAATGTATCGGTCTGTGTGTGTAATCCTATCTCCTTTGGACTGTCAGTGTCTCCAGGCTAATATAGGTGCCTTTGGGATACAGGATATCCGGAGGAACCCAACATAGACGGCTGAGTTGCTATCCAGCCCCCGCAATGGAAGAAGGGGGGGGGCGAAGCCCCCATAGGACACCGTCGAAGACGTATTGATAAATGAGCCTCTGCAGACGGTAAACGACGAACGAAGCGAGTAGGGCCGAAACTTCTTAGTAATGAATAAAAAAACTATGAATAGCCCAAAAAATTTAGAACGTCAGCTACTTAACATTAATATAGTTTTGCAGCAACGGAACTGCGCCGGAAGGAGGGGAGGGGGGTCAATAGTAAAAAAAAATCTGCAGATAGTTTTTCACGCATGCCCAAATTACGAATGAAGTTTAGAAAACAATACACGACTGAAAATGCAGACGAAGGAGGTGAATTTTAATGTTGTCAACAAAGTAAATGCTCAAGCATAGCTAATACTCAAATCAAAACTTATTAAATGCAAGTTTTTGTGGAACTACTACAACCATTTTTTTTCTTTTTTATTTTTCTAAAACAGGTTTTCGAATTTTAACAATGTCCCAAAAACACTTACGATTTTCTCCCACAAAGAACAAGTAAACAAGTACATCCAGGATTTTGCATAAGAATAAACTTGTAGTACAAGAATGGTAACCGCAATCTATTGAAAAACTTCATTAAAAAAATTAATGGACCTCGTGAATGTTCTCAAACGGAAACATGTCCTTTTTTTTCGAAAGTTTCTTCTTTCGTTGTTTTAAGTAATGTATTCTTATCTTAATTTTATGAAGTAACGTCATTTTTTATGCCTTGAAACTGAGAACGGTGCTTAAAAGACTGACTAACTTTCTCCCTTCGTTATTTGTAGACTGATAAGAAATGTTTTGACTCATTTATTATCAATCTTCCATACTATTTTAATAATAAAGTAGACATTTTGAAACAAGCAGTAACTAAATTTTTGGTCGTAATGCTGTTCTGACTTAGTAGTATTTTTCATCCCTTTTTCCAATATGAGAAGGAAAACTAATGCATAGTTAATAAATAGTACTTGCAAATGTTTAAAAATGTATCGATTGTGGTTCTAAATGTCAGTATAAAATGTTTCTGAGGAACAAAAAGCGAAATATCTGCTACTAAGGTATATCTACTTCTGGGACAATGTGTCGAGATACTAAGATTTGGGAATAGGGATTAAAAATGAAATTTAATGCAATATTATTCTTTTGAGTAAAACATCAGATCAAAGTTTGTGAAATAGGAACTTTGCTCTAGGTGGACATATTTAAATTAAAGGAATACTTTACAAAACAAATTATAATATTACAACTAACTGCATGCACGGGCTACCAAAAAAAAAAATGAAAGAAATGTCCAGTTGATGTTTCTGTAGTACTCAAACATCAGTTTCTAACGCGATAAGGAATAAATAAATGCGCGTAATGCAAGGTTTGCAAAACACCAGTAAAGCATATGTATGGCAAAAATCTCATTAACGTTAATAATAGATAATGATACAAGTTATGAGTATTTTCAATTAGTACAAAAGATGAAAACATATGCACTATCAACTATAATCTGTGCTCACGTTAAAATGGATTACATCTGATAGACAATATCTGAAATATTTATGCACAATAACAATCAGCTTTTTACATGAAACGACACATATCGCTTGGTTGATTCTGTAAAACTAAAGCATCAAGACTTATTGAATACCAATAAGCATTGGTTTAATACCAAGTCATCAGATTCCAATTAAGCTTTAGTTAAAATCATTAAAATCAAACGTTTTTGTTCAACTCTGTTTAATTTAAAGAAATTCAAACAATCTTAATCTAACGCGTTTTTTTTAACTATACAAAACGTATTTGAAAAGTAACGAGCTGATGTGCGTATCACATGACTTCCTTTTACGCCAATTTGATGATAATGGTAGTGACTTGGAGTAATCAAAGAAACATTTTAAATATTTTTGCCCCAAGTTTGGTGCGAATTGAAGCAAAAAAAAAAAAAAAGTTTTATACAGATTAATTTTCCCAATATGGGACATTTTAATGTAATTCAATGGTTAACTCTCAAAATATCGCCAATAGTGGCCAAAATAAAACCAAATTTTAAAAAACCCGCCAAATTTATCGCCAAGTTAGCGAGAAAACTTGGCGACCAAAGGCTTGGCGATATGTCACCAAGTGCTTGCCAAATTATAACATTACTTGAGTTTGCATTGATATTAACAATGATTTCCCCTCAAAAATGTGTAAAACCCCCTTATAAACATCCGAATGCAACCAAAAGGGGAAGTGCATAACAGGGGCGGCAAATAGGGGGGTCAAGAGGGGGCGGTCGCACCCCCAAATTTTTTGAGCAGAATGATAGAAAATGGGTGACTTCAATTTATGTAAGTTGGAAATCAATGTTCATTAAAGGAAATCTCGCTGGTTTTCAGCAACTATTTGATGAAAGTCGACACATTCTCAGACTAGAAAAAGTGTTTTTCGTTACTTGGATGATGACTTAGAAATTCATGAAGAATTTTCGGCTTTTTCAGAACATAGAAAACTGATAAAGAACCATGGTTAATTTTAATTAAAAAAGACATTGCCTCATATAGGCTAAATATTTCACGCCTGTGTGCCCAGTGTAACGATGGTATGTCCAATATGAGAGACTCGTGAAAAGTGATGTGGCAGCATGGTTTTCACAAAAAAATTCCTTGATATTTTACATTCACTTTTACGCTCATTTTTGAAGTGTACATTTATTTAATGAGTGTTCATCGCTTTCTTCTGCTGGAAACACGTTTCAGCTGCTCAATACATTATAATGCATAGAAACTTTTTAAAAATGCATGTGATTATTGAATAAAAAAGACATATCAACCAAATACCTTTTATGGGGCTCTATAATTATGCAATCTTGGAGTGACACAAGATAATCTTCAAGCGTTAAAACGATAAAAACATTTCTCTATAACTTCAAAGCAGTGATTTGACGACTGGAAGCATTACTGCAAAACGATTTTTTCAATTGTGAAAAAGCTCATGCCCTTTAGCATGTATGACTTCGTTTGAGTTTTTATTCAATTTGTTTGCATCGGGAAAAGGTTTTTGAAAAGTGCTAACTCTATCAAAATCTATATCTTCAATCCGCTACTCGACTATTCAAACCACAGTTCAATCTACAATTGATCTGTGCGCCATACTACCACAGTTCGATCTACAATTGAAACTGAAAATAGATTTTTTATAGATGTATATTTTAATCAATCGTGAAATTTTTCAAAAAAATTCTTCCTCTAAACCAATTTTAAAGAGGCGCAAAAAAAAAAAAAAAAAAAAAAAATCCACATGATGATGTGAAGTCAAACATTGATTTTTGAATATTTTGTATGAAGTAATAGATTCAGTTTCGAATGAAATTAGCACAAGATTTGATGATAATTACTATTCTGTATGGTTGGCTGGGATTATGGTTATTTGAATTGGATTTTGAAAATGAAAAATAAAATGTTTCAACTGTGAGTAAAAGTTTTAGCATGAGGCAAGAAAAATTACAAGCAATATACCGACAGAATGGTTTTCACATCCAGAGATTGCAGTTTCGTCTTTGTTATGGACTCATAAGTCTGGAGTAGTGAATAACAGAGCTGGAAGCAGATGATATCTCATTGAAGCTGAGAGCGCCGGCATGACTAGATTATTCAATGATGAAATGTTTAAGCCCCTCACAGTTTTTGAAGTAGCCTGGGTTGATTTTGAAGAGCAAGTTATAAAAAGTGTTTTCATACATAATAATACTTTTCATACATAACTTTATCTTTCATAATACTTTTCATACATAACTTTATCTTTCATAATAATTTTCATGCATAACTTTGTGTTACTTCAATTTTTTTTAACTATTACAATCAGCTCTGTTAGTAGAGAAAGATTTTTTTTATGTCTCATGAGGTTAGAGAAATATTTTCGAAGCACAAAGGGGGATAAAAAATACCTTTTCCATTTAGCTGAACTGGCAAAACAGCACGACATTGGACACTGATAGATTAGTAACACGATACCCTGCTCTTCCGAATTCCAAAAATCATGCATTATAACTTTTCCAAAAGGTATAAAAACTTTAGTAGCGTGATGTTTTGTATGATAACTTTTTAGTCAATGAATCAAAGTATTAATTGTTTCTAAACACTAATTTTATTCATATTAAACCGATTTTATGACCATTTCTTGTTAGCTAATGTGTGTTTAGTTTCGCTTTGGGGTTATACATATTTTAGAAACTCGACCCCCCAAATGAAATGGTGAAATGCCGCCCCTGGTGCATAACTAGATCCCACTAGGAGTCTACGTACCAAATTTCAACTTTCTAAGACATACCGTTTCTGAGTTATGCGAGATACATACGCACATACACACACACGTACATACGCATATTCATACATCCATACAGACGTCACGAAAAACCTCGTTGTCATTATTTCAGGGATCGTCATAATGGATATTTCGGGTGTCTATACGTTCTTAGGCATATCCACATGTGGTCGGGTTGAAAAAAAATTTCAACATTCTTTCAGGGGCGAGTAAAATATAAAAATTAAGGCGTATTTTTGGGTCAAAATTTTTTCGTGAATACAATACTTCTTTTACTTCGTAAAAGGAAGTAAAAAATGGAAGGAAAAAGAGTTTTATAATCATTCAAAAACTCACCCATGTGAAGAGAAAAAGTTCAACAAAATAAGCATAATTAGTCGCACATCCTAAATTTACTAAAATATGAGGCTGGTAATGATATATAAACTTACACTACTACAGAGAAAGTACATCCCTGCCCGAGTCGGGATTCGAACCCGGGACCACCCCATCGTAGACAGGGAAAATAGCATCTGTATGTCAATCTGTAAGTCAGACGATATTTAAAACAGAACAAATATAATTTCAAAATATTTTTACATTTCTAATTTATCGTCTGCCAAACGTTGCTATATCATTAGTTTTTAATTTATCGTCAAACATCCGTTGCATGAAACATTAAATTATAGCCGATCCCCTAATTGCCCCAACATGAAACTTGGCACAAATAAAGAAAATAATAGTGTATACAAAAAAAAAATTTTTCAGATTTTTAAAATTATAACTTTTGGAAATATTCAAGGTCAATCGTAATTTTGAATGACCTTCAAAATTTAAGGTGTCATTTTTGTATCATGTAATATGTCATCTTAAAGCGCGTTTTAAGAGCTTTAAAATGGTATCAAGTTTTTGCATGTAGTGCAATTAAAACAAAAGTTATTTGTGTTCAAAAGCTACTCCGTCTACCAAAATTCGATTTTTTGTAATGACCCCCTATCGAAGAATATTTGTATTAAAAATCAAAAAATTTGGGTTTTTACTTTTATTACCAAACACTACCTCTGTACAAAATTTTATAAAAATCGGAAGGGGTCACCTTGAAAATCTTACTTTTTTGATCGATTTGATATGGAATGACCCAGAGGTTATATTTAATCCTGCTTATCAGAGAAAATTACGAACAGTTTTAGGTGAAAATTAAACGTAAAATGTTTCATCAAACTCTGCAGAAACTTTTACAGCACTCAAATGTGTATTTTTCATAAATTTTTTAACTGTAAATCTCCGATCACGCTTTGTTAACGTTGCCAGTTGACCATTTATTACTTTGTTTTCGACCCGATTATTTTCTTTAAAGAATTTTATCAAGCACTTTACAATATCATGGTATAAATTAACTAATTTAAAGACATTTCAAACCAATTTATCGTTACTGTAAGGGAAAAAAATCAAATTTCGAATGGTTTTGGTTGTTTTTTACGAATACCAGTTATTTTTAAGTAATAAACAGAATATTGGGGAACAAATAAACAAAAAATTAAAGTGAAATAACTTTACAGTGTCAACACAATGCAAAAATAATAAAAAAAGCGTACAGTGTACGACGACTTTTGTGGCGTATTATTTATCTGACTCTTCGTTTTTTGAGAAATCTCAAAAATAAAATCAGGCAATATTCTGAAAATACTACTTTGTTTTATTTAGAACTAGTGGCACCCGCACGGCTTCGCCCGTAATAGAAAAATTAAAGGTCTTTTGGTTCGCTTGTATATTTACAAATAATGTATGGTGAATTTTCTCGCCAATTGGCTTGTACCGACGTTGCAGTTCCACGTTATGATAATTTCGTATCTCGCCAATTGGCTTGTGCCCATGTTACGGCTCCACGTTATGATAATTTCGTAATTTATGAGAGTTTTTGTTCTTAAAATCGAATTTTCGAAACATCGCTTCGAACATCGAATTTTCGAAAAATCGCTTCGAGGTGCACACCCCCATGCTACATACTAACTTTGTGCCAAATTTCATGAAAATCGGCCGAACGGTTTAGGCGCTATGCGCGTCACAGACATCCTACAAACACCCTACAGACATCCAGACATCCTCCGGACAGAGAGACTTTCTGCTTTATTATTAGTAAAGATGACTTAGGAATAATGTAAAAATAAATTGGACTTCATATTGGAATTCAGTTTCGCGCTATTTTGGTTTTACTTCAAAATTGCAAGGTGTACGAAAACTTTTTGGAGCCACTATAACTAAAGAAATAACTTTCATATGCTAAACAGAGTTAAGAACGTTGGCTGTAAAAAATAAAACGAGCTGATGTGTGCTTCACATGACTTTCTTTTACACCAGTTTAATGATAATAGTGCCTATTAGTAATCAAAGAAACACTTTAAATATGTTCACCCCAAGTTTTAATTAATATCTCCGCTAATTAAATTCGTACGATTACGAGATTGGTCTTACTGTCTTCATTGGAAGAATTCAATTCGATCGGTCCCTGGTCCGGCTCTCGACTCGCAGCGATTCTCGAGATCTATCTTCAGATGGACAGACAGACGGACGCGAACAGATTTTAATAATAGGGTTGGCTGCAAAATTATATATCGAAGCAGCTAAATAGTCTCAGTAATAATGTCAAGGGGCCGTGGTGCCCTGATCGATAAGGCATTGGGGCCGGAATCGTTAACTACAGGGTGCGGAGAAAGTTCCCACTATTTTTTTTTTAACTTTTTTTTTTTTTTTGGCGTTAAAATCGTATGTTGGCGATTTATTTGGCGCATATTGTTTATTGGCATTAAAAGTATTTGAGGTTTAATCATTTGTTCTTTGTTAGTTCATTGAGTTAGTGGGCTATGAATCGTGAAAATGTGCGTGTTACTGTCGTTGAATTACACAAGAAGGGAATGAAAACAGCCGATATTATTCGAACGACAGGATTCAAGAGTAGTCTATGACGCTGTGAAACGCTACAAGGAGACTGGAGGGACTGACGACCGTCCACAGAGTGGTCGTCCAAGTCCAACCACTTCAACGACTCCAGGGAATGTGCAGAAGATCCGCTGTCGCATCCGTCACAATAAAGAGCGCTCAATGCGAAAGATGGCCAAAGAACTGAAGATCAGCGAAAAAAGCGTCCAAACCATCGTGAAAAACAAGTTGGGACTTCGTTCTTACAAGATCAATCGCCTCCACTTCCTCAAGGACACAATGAAGCAGAAAAGATTCATAAAAGCTTAACGTATGCTTCGCTGCTGACCGCTGGTGCTCGCCTTTCGAAGGTTCTCTTTACCGATGAGAAGATCTTCACCATCGAGCCCACACATAACCGTCAAAATCATCGCCAACTGCTTAAAAAGGGTCAGAAGAAGACCGCTGCTGCAAAAATCATCGGACACAGTCACTTTCCAGCCTCCGTAATGGTTTGGGCTGGCATTTGTGCCACTAGGAAGACGCCGCTTGTTTTCATTGACAGAAACGTCAAAATTAATGCTGCGAGCTATCAGCAGCGGGTTCTATGCTATGTACTGAGACCATGGGCAACCGAACACTTTGGCCAAGATGGATTCACACTCCAACAAAATTGGGCTCCTGCGCATTCGGCCCGATCGACGATTGCCAAATTGCCATCTGCGAAGATCTGTTCCCAGGTTTTTGGGGCAAGGATGTTTGGCTCCCTAACTCACCGGACCTCAATCCGATGAATTACTCGGTATGGTCAATCTTGGAGGAAAAAATCTCTGGAAAACGATACGCCACGGTCGACATGCTCAAAACAGCTTTGAGGCGTGCCTGGAATGAGATAACGGTGGATGCGTGCGCGAGCATCGTCGGCAATTTCAGACTGCGGCTCCGTAAATGTATTGAAGCCCAAGGAGCCAATTTTGAACAATTGTTATAATTTTTTTGTTTAATGTTATTATTATTGTTTCAATAAAGAGTTTTTATTGCTTTAACTTGTTGATTTGTTGAATTATGTGTTAGTTACAGCCTATTGAAATATCTAATAAAATTGTGGGAACTTTCTCCACACCCTGAATTGTTCCATTCGCTCAAAGTTCTCCTTTCCGAAGCCAAAATATTTCAGCTTAAACGATCATTTATTTTTACTTCTTTTTCCTTTTATGGTGAAGAGAAGCCTTCATTATTTCCATTCTGACTGTTATGCCTTGAGTTCCGATATGAAAATTTTCACGAACAATATTAAATAATTCCCGTGTTGAAGCTTAATTATCTTATGCTATTTTCGATAATAGCCTTACTTCCCAGCACTTTATTAACCTAGTTATGTACGAGCTCACTCTTAGTCCGCTTATTATTCAAATTTAGTAACAAAAGTTAACTTCATAATATACTTTATTAAAACATCTGTATTAAATTATATCAGAGAGGTATCCTTAAAAGTAATTGATTTTCTATTATTGCATTGTGAACTCTGTTCCAATTCATTTAATATTTCTCTTTCTACCCCTCGGTCGTAAACGCTAACTTTCTGGCACTAATTGTTCACATTCAATACAGTGAAGATACTTTCAAAGATGCTTTTTTTTTGTACTTGGTGACGAAAATAATGGCAATAGATGATCTTATATCTGGATGGTCTTATACTAGAGTGAACTATGATTTTTTTAAAGTTTCTACTTTAACATGCAAATAAGCTTCAAGGATTGCTTTCTGTCTTAAATAAATTAAAAATAAACATGTCAAGAATTACATGGTAAAACTGCTTTCCTAGTTTATAAAATACGAAGTTTTCTATATTAATCTAATTTTGAACCTTCTCATTAAAAAATAAACATTATGGATGATGGTTCACTCTGGCATAAGACCATCCATCTCATACTTTTATATTTTAAAACAGATGTTAAGTCAGATGTTTTAAACTTGTATTAATTACATAGCAGCACATATTTTTCGGAATAAACTTGACAACTTGAAAGTAAAAACCTAAAGTGCAAAACATTTAAAACAAATTTACTTTGTTTCCTAATAAGATGGCTGGTAGAAGTGTTCCATCCGGTAATTGGCACTTGTTGTCTACGTCCTTTTTCCACTTCATTGCACTCAGAAATGTACTTCTTTTACTTAAATCAAACATGACGATACAGGCTTGGGCATCTCGGTAATAGACTCGAGTCATCCATGTAAACCTCTCTTGACCTGCAATTTAATTGGAGGAAGCCAATCATTCATGTGACACTTAATTTATAGAATTTTAATGAGGCTCTAATCTTTTCTGGCACAATTAATATTAAGGAAGAAAAATCTCCCAAGTAAAAGAAAATTTACCTGCTATGTCCCATAACTGGACTTTGATAACCTCTTTTTCTGATTTCCATAATACTTTCATTGCAAAATCGACTAAAAATAAAACCAAGCTGTATGATACAAGTAATCATTTCAAATACGTCAGTAATGTAAACTGACTAACTAATTAAATTACATTTGCTTAAAGAACGATAGTTTACTATGAAACGGGTAATTTTTCATTGTACCCCCCCCCCCTTTCCCAAAAAAAAGGAAAGAAAACTTTACAGGAAAGGTAACTTGAAAGTCAATTCGCGAACTGTGAGAAACGGAAAAAGAGTTATTAAAACAAACACTAAGTAAAATGAGTAACTACAAAAGTAGCTATATCTCTCATTTTTCGCAAACGGTTTCCTTTTTTGGATATTGCAGTACTTAGGTGGGTCGTCAGCCTGAGACAGAGATTTTTTACAGTAGTCCCCTAAATGGTTTAGTAAATATAGGCAGAATTTATTGCAACTCCTACTACATGTGGCGAGCTTCATACCAGGTACATTAAAAAAGTAATGAGCATGCTTTTTTCGTTTTTTTTTCTTTTTTTTTTTTTGTTTGACGTGAAGTTCATCGCAACATGCTCTAACTGGTGGGGGGGGGACTGTCTTTGCAAGGGCGACCGAACTCGGGGAAATCGTTCAGCGTGAAAACTGATATTATCCTTAGTAACACTGGGCGTGGTTTCGGAAACGCTCGAGGAACGATACACTAACCAAATTTTGCATCCAAGTCGAGAAGAATGTTATGGAAACATGCCAAATGCTTCAACCATATCTTCAAAGATGACTGCTTATCAGGAACCTAAGTCGGGAAATGGCACCAGTTCCAATCACGGGTCTCAGGAAGATCTGTGCAAAGCTCGTGCGAAAAGTGTTAACAGAGAAACCAAAACTGTGGTCAAGAACCAGGCCACTGCGGTTCCTAAGCTCTACTTCATTCCAGACTTGGCACCCAGTTATTTTTTTGTGTGTCCTCGCTTGAAGAAAGAGCTCAGGAAAACATAGGGAATCTGTTGACAACATTTAAGCCCTTGTTGCAAAGGGGAAAAAACATTTAGAAGCGATAAAATGGAGGGAGTGAAGACTCATTCATGAAACCAAGACCAGAAGTCCACGTGATAGATTTTCAAGCAAAGCATTGGAAGAAAACAGGTTTTCTTTCGCTTGCTTCAAGCAAAATGTGCCAACCATTCGTCTTTTTTTGAGTCACGTGACTTGGGGTCTTAGTGTCAGCTTTTGCTAAGCCGATGATTGGACTTGCTCCCTCTATTTTAATTCCTGCTCTAAGGGAAAAAAAAGGTTTTGCGCGAAACGATTTCCTGAAGCTTTGGCTAATAGGAGCGAATTCAGCTCGGTCGCCATCGATAGACAGACCCTATACTATTTTTTTTCGTCAGTTAGAGCAGGCTGCGATGAACACTCACTTCAGAAAAAGAAACATGGTCATAAATTTCATAACGCCTTAATAATGTAAGATATGCTGTGTGAATTAAAAAAGTCTCTAAAAGCTTGTTTGCTGTACAAGCAATAGAGTTTATTGAATGTGTACAGGCAGTGTCGTACCCGGCATGGGTGACACCCGGTGGTGGTAATTAGGTTTTAAATATTCTATGTAAACGGGAAAAAAAAGAAATTCAATTCAATTTTCAGAAACAACTACACTTTTTTGTTATAACGAAATTTGAAGTGGTTAGTGTTCAAAAAGACAAAAAAATACTATGAATGCTTTTCATATAACTTGTCCTAAATGTATGTGTGCAAACCGTCGATAGGTCAAAAAAGTAAGATATCGTATGAAACTGAGGGCCCCTTAATTATTTCAAACGCATCTCAAACACGGGTGTATTAAAATATGAACCTAATCCTGAGTATAGTAATCGCTCCTAGATGTGGGGTAGGAAAGAGGGGGGCGGGGGTTTTTCCCCGGGAAAGTTTCAAATTTGTAGTCTTAAAAATGGGGGGTTTTTCAGCTTCATATTTTTCAACAACTTTCAAATCCACTTTGGGTGTCCCCCCCCCCCCCACACGGCTGACACTCGGAGCGCACCGCGTGCCCCATCTCTCCCCCCCCCCCGTAGTGACCCCACTCGTATAGGGTATTTCTAGGGCATATCACGCAAAATAATTCTTCGAAGTGTAGAATCAGGAAATGAGCTTTTTAATTTTTATTCTCGCAGAGATTTTTAAAAATAAAATTGCAGCTGAGCAGCTTTAGTTGTAAAGTGATTAGAATTTAACTCGCAAAATGACTGCAATGTTTTGTTTTTTCAGAATGCCAGATTTTTTTCCAAGGATAATGGTTCTCTCTCCCGTTTCAAGTTATAAATTTTATTTAAAAGTTTAGTACTTTCGTTGATGACGACTTTAAAATGATGTAGAGATGATATCGAACGACCTTTTCAAGCCTGCCTCTGATTGAAATTTAAACTAAAAAAAAATATAAATTTATTTACGCAACCACATGCGCATATAAAGACATAATTATGTAGGTATGCATATGAGCAAAACCTTAACAACGCGTTCATTTTTAAGCAGATGGTCAGAAACAGTTTCAGATTTATACTTAAGTTAAGCTTGGATTATAGAGTGTATTGATACTTTAAAATGGAGCAAGATATATTCCCATTTGTGAGCCATTCACTTTATTTTTAAAAATCTAGAGCATAACTTTTGACATTTTTATTTATTTATTTATTTATTTATTTTTTGAATTAAGTTTTCCTTTTGTTATACAGATTATATTAAACTGAAGAAAAATGTTTTCTAATACGAGACAGGCGTGTATAAACAGCTTGAATATTTTTAACCTTAATCTCTAGCTATTTTTTTTATTATTATTATTTTTTTTCATTCACCACCTCCACACTCTTTCATTTCTATAATGAGGCGTGTGAAAGAATAGCAGGAATCTGATTTTGCTTTTTCTTTCTTTCCTTTGTACTCATAAACCTCTCCAATGGCTCTTCAAATGTGTCATTTCCTAAAAGCTTTCCTCGCCGACTACCCTTATCCAAAAATGAAGTGGATGAAATATTTCACTAACTCATGGCCATCAAAAGCGTCGTCAATATGTCGTAGAGTAATAAAGGAGACGAGTTCCGGTTATAATTGCAATAAGTGTTCCCCTATCTCATATTGCTCAAAAAAACTTTTCATGCTTTGATGACAGAAATTTTAAGACTAAGAAGATCCACAACTAACGAGTAGTGCTCAAAGTGAAAATCAATTCATGTATCAAAATGAGATGTTAAGAGCGATTAAATAAAGCCACTGAATACACACAGCGCAGTACATCTGAGTGCTCCAGATATCTAGGAACGCGGTTCTCGTTTTCTCACTCGAGTTCCCGTAAATGTTTTTGTTCATTTGTCCCGTAAATGTTTTTGTCCATTTGTCCCGTAAATGTTTTTGTCCATTTGGTCCCGTAAATGTTTTTGTCCATTTGTTCCGTAAATGTTTTTGTCCATTTGTTCCGTAAATGTTTGAATTTTGTCTTCGCTTGTTTGCCCTTTCAATTCTCCTAAACACCGAATTATTGTTACCATTTTATGTTTAAATGTGTCTGCATCGCATCTTTTTCTTGTTATAAATGTTACGGTAAATGTGATAAATCTGATGATTTCATACAATCCCTGCTGATTGTTCACAATTTCCACTAAAATTGGTGAATGTGATCAGTTATTGAATATTTAGCCATATTTATCACATTTACCGGTTAATTTATATAATCCCCAACTCGTAATGGGGTATGTAACAAAAGTGGATACTTTGCTAAAATTCGTTCGGGTTTGCGCAGCTACTTTGCTTTTTCTATGACGTATAGTATCTCTACGCGACGAGGATTTTATGTCAGATGTACTTGTCTGCGTCTGCTTATTTAGTGACCATGTTAGTAGGATTTTAATTTTAATTCAATGCAATAATCCCTTTACTAATCCGAACCCTATTAAACTGGATTTCGTTTATCGGTACAACCAATTAGATGTACAATGTATAAATAAAATATGATTTGGCATAGTAATGTATCTTTGTAGACCTTATTTTGTAATTTTGTTATGCATTTTTTATACTTTCTCTTCAGTTTTTTGTTTTATTCTGTTGAATTCAAAATACGATTTTTACTGCGTACAATAAGTTATGTACCTTGACTCATTTTTTCGGTTATTTTGTTTGATCCGTACTTTCATTAATTCGTGCAATTTGGCACCCTTATTTGTCTGGAATAATGAGATTCTACTGTATTTCTGATTGCGTGCTGCCAAAACCTTTTTTTTATGTTTGCTTTCTCGCATTAATAGAGATTCTAATAACGGCAGATATGCTTCAGCGTTTCAATTTCAAGTCAGTAAATGTTATAAAACTCGAAAAAAGTAAACAGCTGTTTGTAGACGAAAGAAAAATGTGATGATTTGATAACAAAGGTGATAATTAGTAAAAACAAAATTAGTGGAAAAAATCGAAAGTTAATCATAGACTTCGCCTAAGACATAAGATACAATAAAAGTTTTGTGTATGTTGAAACACTAATCTATGCCGTAAATAAGACAACTGTAATGTTAGATTTTACGTATATTTTGAGGAAATGTTTACCGTAATTCGTTAGGCACATTTATCAGTAGGCCATGATGGCAGAAACAGAAAGTTAAACAAGCCCTAAAGAAGGTACATAAGTATACTATCGAAGCAGCTTATATTTTTCAATATATTTCACAATATATATTAGGGTTGGTTGGGGGAAGTGGGTCACTGGGGTAAGTGGGTCAACCCTCTAAAGCTGAAATATGGATAAAGTTTTCAAAATTTTTTGCACTGATCATGTTAAATTTTATCACAGTCCCATTTCATGGAATTTTTTTTCTAGGTCATTGTACTTAGTCACAAAAAAATTCTGAAAGAAAAATTTTTGCTAGTTCGAGCAACATTTTTCAAAGAAGTGTTTCTAGGTTAGTCTTTATTTTTTTTTATGATAATTAATTTTTCACGTATAGTTTAACTTAAAGTTCATACAGCAACAAGAATTTTTGCATAAAATATTATTAATAAGTGTTTTAGAGGAGGGGTCCCGCTTGCCCCGTAAATTTTTGCAAAAGAGGTAAGTGGGTCTCCTCACTATGCGGTAAGTGCGACCCCTTGTAATAATGGGGATTTCAAAATCAAAAGCAACTGTGATTAAATATTTGTATTAGTGAAATACAAGACAACTATGATAACTTAGTAGGAGTTGATAGTTCAGTTAAAAAACTGCTAAAGCTGGTGATTATGTATTTGTGAAACATACATGAAAGAAAACCATAAAGACTTAAGTAGGTCTAATGTTGGAAGTTGATGATACAAATTAAAAAATAGTGTTGAATTTGCAAGAACGCATAGTAATAGTGACACTTTTTATTGGCATGATGCAGATCATGTAGGAATAATTACTGAGGATGAAGCGATAATGGTTCTTCCATAGCAAACTTTATATAGACGCAGTCATTTAGTGTTTCCAATTTCTTTTTCAACTAATAGTTTTGGCTTATTTACTCAAATTGATCTTAATCAACTCTATTACGTTCATTAAACACGCCTTTATATGTAAAAGTAAAATATATACCTATAGACTTTCAATGAACTTCACAAATGAAATTGTTTTGTTTCTCGTTTTAAAATTTTCCGTGATACAGATTTAAAAGACAGTAAATATTTCATAAATGGATGCATTTATTTTAAAAAAACAATTCACACTAAAAATGTTCATACTTTATCTGACCTCCTTACACCTTTTCTTAGATATGCTTCATTTAAATTTAAATAAAAAGGGGGTGATTCACTTACCCCTTATTATGGGGTAAGTGGGACACTCATCCGACTTTTAAAAAAATATTATCATTAAGAATATTTCAAGCATTATTTTAGAGAGTAATGATGAACTTTTGTTTATTAATAATGTCCAAGATAAAATAAGACAATACGTTTTCATTTTCAAAACGTTTGTATAAAGTTTCAAAAACGAACTATTTTCAAAAGGGGTCCCTCTCACCCCAACCAACCTTACGTGCATAAAGTGTGTTTCATAAAATATCTAATGAAAATAAACTAATGTTACTTTTGTTCATTTATTTTGAGATATTATTGTAAGTTTTAACAGCCGTCAAGTCGCTTTTCTAATTCTTAGTTACGTATTTTCAGTAATTATTATTATTATTATTATTTTTTTTTTTTGAATTTAGACCTATTAGGGAAAATTATCCGAATTTCTAACATTCTCGATTACGGGTCGGCGATGACAGAAAAAAGAAAACCCTGTGAATTTGATGAACATGCAATATTTGATCATTTTTATTAGGTTTCATTGTGATTATGACACCCGTGGTAGTAATTTGTAGTACACCTCCCCCCCCCCCCCTCCCCCATCCCTCCTCTTTCTCCAAAAACAAATTGTGTATGCAAGCAAGAAGTTTATACAATTGCCAGAAATAAATTTCAATTTATCTGGAAAAACAAAAATTTGCATTGAGAAACAAGTATAAACTATGAACACATTTTATAAAATTGCCCCTGCAGTAGGGTAGACCGGGGAAGTTTACGCGGATTTTTTTCAATGAATTTTCTAATTTTTATATTTTAACCTAGGAAATTTTAGGCATTGTGGTTTCATGAAGCAGTTTAATGAAGTCAAAATTTGTACATTGAGTTGTTGCTCAACCTGTGTTTTAACCGTAAAAAAAAGTTTAAGTCCAAGTCGGTTGCGTAAACTTGCCCCGAACTCGGGGCAAGTTTACGCATCGAGTGAGGCACGTTTACGCATATTAAAAAGAATACCAAGGAGTAAGTGAAATAGATATTTAAGCAAATTGCATGTATGTAAATGTTGCCTGGCCGCACAATTCTGGAATGAACCCTTCGGAAGGAGATCCACGAGAAACAGAATAGAGCAGCAAGGGGTCTATGGCATAAAAATGTTCGGGAACCTCAGATTTAGAGGCTTATTCCGGTACCCATACGAAATTATGCAACATCGGATTGACGTCAACCGTCTTCACAAAGAAATAATTTAAAAGGGTAATCAGCAAACTTTTGTTGCTTTAAAAATCACAAACGTATGTGTGACTTTTTAAGCAAAAAATTTTATATTTAATACAGACCTTTTTTTAATTATTTCTTTTTAATGAAATATATTACCGTCACGTGCAGGTCAAAATGACCGTTTTCGGCGGAATGGCTACAGACATAATTTTAATTTAAGTAACATTATTTCTCAACAAATGAGATAGGTTTCCTTTATGTTGGAACCTTAGCTTTTAGAATCTACAATTTTTTTTCGCCATTGCTATATCAGTAGAGCAAATAATATTAAGTAATGTGTATAGCAAACTACAAGAGGTTGAGTTTCGATGTCCCGCACGTGACGCCTGCAAGTAAATTAAATTTTAAGTGACAAAGTTGTTTAATAAAAATTATACTGTGTCAGAAGTATCTTCGTATCAAATCTAAAGATTAAAAAATGTGCTTACTCCTATTTAATTGAAATATTAAGATCTATAACAAAATGTTGGCGATTGTATCGAGTCGGATTGTACCGCACTTGAGGATGGAATGGCTCTATAGCATCGCATCTTTCGCGCTAAAATTGAATCAAGAGAAAATCTCATAGACTGATTTGAAATCACTTTGATTTTCTATGCAAATCTTTAAATGGTTATAAGTATCACTCAAAAATTATGCGAAAATAAAATACTTACAAGTAAAATCTAAAAAACCATACCTCCTACAGTTCCTTTGTAGTCTTCCCGAAACACATCGTTCACGTATCGCTGTACAAATGATGTCTTACCAACTGTTGCATCGCCAACTATGATGACTTTGAATGATCTTTCTATAGTTGATACCGTTACTATAAAAAAAAAAAGTTACTTTTCACAAACATAATTCTTCAAAATTCTTCTGGTACATTCATTAATCTACTAATCACGTTTTAGTAAAGCAACTATGGTATATTTAGTAGTCTACTAATCACGTTTTAGTAAAATGACTAAACTACGAATTTTTACTTACAGTGTCCAAGATATTATTTTTTTTTAACTAATAACCGTAGAACATTCGATATATGATAAGATAAATATCCATGCTAACTTCCTTGTCATGTTTTTTTTTTTTTCTTTTTTTTTCTTTTAGGCTAGTTCGCATTTACAAACATTTTGAACTTATAACGAAATATATTTACCTCTAAACTCTGATTCTTGATTCTGTAAAACACCAAGAAATTACTCTTATCATTCAAAATATGTTAAAAACAAATTATAATAAATGTATGTTAACGCATATTATGCAACATTTTTTTTTTTTTTTTTAAGAATAAAAGTAAATGATGTCTATTTCTGCAGTGATTAACAAGTCACTAAACATTGCGCGATCATACTTAGAATGTAATAAGACTACTAGTGTGTTCAACACAAGTTGTAGTAAATGTGTTTAAAAATAATTTGAAATTTTAGAATAAATGTGGTATATATATATACAATTAGTTATCAAAATAATGGGAACACTTGGAAAAAAAAAGTTTGGAATCGCTACATCGCTACTCTGCCGTAAATGTTCTGTTTATAAAGGAGTCCTTCTAACTATAATCACTCACACTGGTGAACTCAGATCGTGGTTGAGTTCTGTGGTCACTTTTGCTGCTGTTGTTCACTTTTTGGACATTACAATCCACTTCAACACCCGTCGGTTTCTTTTACTGAACTTATTTTTCCTTCCACTGTTTTGCTTTGCCAAGCTTTTCTTAACGCGATGTGTGTATGCTAGCATGACTTTCGATACTGTATCTCTAAGAACGCCAAAAATTTGAGATGTTTCAGTTACATTTGCTCCAGCTAGATGCGCTCCAACAATTTGGCCTCTTTAAAAATTTGAGAGGTTCGACATTTCACGCGCTTGAAAAAAAATCCGAGACTTCCAGAACTTTCGTTAAACTACCATATACTACCAGATCATATGCATTGTTATTTATAAAAAAAATAGATATCTACTTTCATTCTTTATTACTTACGAGCGCATTCAAAAATGTCTCTTTTATTCACAGGTGTTTCCATTATTTTAATAACTACTTGTATGTGGGTGATTTTCTAAATGCGTTAACTTTGCCATTGGCAAGTTGGAAAAATTAATCTTATAAGAAAACTTGGGTTGTAGAGTTTTATATGAAGACCATGTATTTAAGTATACAAACTAATTGTCAGCAAAGAAAAAAAATATAGATTTCAACTGAGTAGTAGTTTGAAATTTAAATTGCCTGAAGGGGAGGAGGTAATTACTGTCCGCTAAAAGCAAGTACTTCCAGAACTCATGAAGATATTTTGTTTTTTATTAAATTTATCCAAAAAGACATCATTTAAAATAATATTTATTAAAACTTTATTAATATTTTTTAAACAGATTATCTACAACTTTTAATTTTCTTTGAGAATTTTTCCTTTTGTACGCTAAAAACGTTTTTATATCACTAATGTTTTAATATCACTTTAAATCGGACCACATTTGTAAATAAGCACATTGTGTGTGTGTGTGTGTTTAAATGAAAACATCGTTAGTTGAATTTAATTGCAGTTTTCTGTGTGCAGTAACAAAAATTATTTAAAAAAAAGGGGACAACTATGACGATAAACTGAAAAACAGTTTTAACAGATTTTTTCTTTTTTTCAAGATATTACGTTCTTTAAAGTGTTGAAATATATTTTGCTTATTTTATCTAATATCAAGGGCATAGAAATGGGAAGAAATTGGTTTTGATGTCACATTTATTACGACACATAATTTTATTTTCAAGAATTGTTTATCTTGTTCTTGAGGTAGAATTTTTATTCTTGATTTTCTCTTTATCACTCATATTTAAGCAGTGTATCTAGAATTTTGAAACTAAAATAAGTAACTAAAACTGAAAATGTGGTAACATTTCGCAAGAAAAGTCTTTTTTTAAAGTTGGTAATCTAATTTCTTCTTAACCAAAGCAAAAATTAAAAAAAAAAAAACATAAGTGTGTCCTAAAAACCAACACATTTAAAAATGGAAACTAAATACAATTGTAATTTAGAACACAATACGAAGATAAAAAGGTAAAACAAAAACGAACGCAAACTTTCAATTAAAAATTTGATAGAAATAAAAATTACTTTTGAAAAATATTTTTTTAGTTAATCAGTTTCACTTTCTACATTTTCCAAATTAAAACAAGGTTCAGAGCACAAAATATCCAAAGCTACGGATTCATTAATATTAATTCATGAACAAGAATCTCAATAGTAATTATTAACAGCTATACATTGAATTTAAGATAAGTATAAATACATTCTTATTTATACTTATCTTAATAACATAATTCAATATAAAATCTTATGCTTACTTAAAATTTACCACCTTCTTATTCTCAAAAAATAGCAGTGTTCTTATTTTGATCTTGTTTGAAATTTGACAAAAGGAACTAAATAACACATCAAAACTAACAAACTAAATGTTTTAATAATCTAAGAAATTATAATCCCTTATAAAAAGGTAACTGTCCCCTCTAAACTTTATTTCCCTTAAGAACATAAATTACAGGCACAGAAATTACAAAACAAGTTTGATCCAGTAGAAATAGAACCTTTTTCATTTCTTCAAATTAACCATTCATACGAGATCTATTTTTTTTTCCAAGATCCAAAAGGTCGCGAAATAAATACTACAATAAAAATAAAAACTAAGGTCATCCTAAGGTTCATGGCTTAGTATCTGGTTCATTTATGGTTCAATTGGCTTTGTGAATTCGTTGAAAATGCCCCATAAAAATAAGTGAAAAATGATTCTGCGTGAAAACTTAAGTTTATATTAAGTTTGGCAGCAGTTTAATAAAACACAGCAAATTGGCCTTATTAGGTAAATATTAAATGCAGATCGATTGCATGTCTTCAGGAGTTAACATTTTCAATTCTTGGAAGCCTTTAGATAGTTGATATAATTCAAAGAGATACAAGAAAAGGTATTCGAGCTGAAAAGCTAAAAATTACCGCCTGATAGCCTAAGACACGACAAAATTGCAAGCTGGTATACTCTGCCGTGTGTAGGTAAAGGGCAGCCACTGCAAATTTTTCATTTTTCTTTTTTTTTTTTGCATTTTTGTCATCTATCGTACGTTATCTTTAGTGTACAAGCTCTCTTATTTGGTTTCCGCTGAAAAAAAGGCGCGAAAAAAGCATCTAATTCCAACATTTTCCTATTGTTAGTATTGAATCCACCACACATTTCTTCAAATATCTCGAAAACTTATTTCTGCAGATACTGCCGTTTACCTGCTTACGGCAGTAACTGAACAACTCAGTTCTGGCATCAAGAAATTGAATGTTTCGTCCTTTTTATGCCTATTAGTATGGAATATCTATAACCGAGATGCAGACGAATTACCTCATATAAAAACCGAGTATATCTTCATGCAGGTAGCTAAATATATTTTAGCTCGTCAGTCAAGTCCGCACATTTACATTCCCAATCGATTTTATTTACACTTAAAACTCACTTAATACCATCTTCATCCTGTTAGTGAAATTCATTTTTAAGCAACATGTACAGTAGGAAAGTGTATAAACGTGGATGATTCCCTGCGCAATCAAAACCATCATAGAAATCGCCACACACTTTATAATGTTTAACAAACTATAAATTTTTCTGGGAAAACAAACACACACGCGACACGAAAGCGAAGTAGAAGACTGTTTGTAGTAGGGGAAAAGGGGGTACATGTAAACATTTTTTTTTCTTTCATTTTTTTAATTTCTCAGAAAATATTTTCAATTTTTCACAGAAAAAGAGTCCCCATGATTGAATAGTCTTTTCTTTGTGCCGTGGAATTTTTTCAGATTTTTTAAAAGATTATTTCTATACTTAATGGAATTTTTTTTAAAATGTCTTCAGTTGCTCACATGTGCCCCTATAGGGGGGCAGATGTGAACACAATTGAAAAATGCAGGACGAGCATCATATTTCGACGAAAAACTCGTTATAATGTAGCATATAGGTATACACTAATTACATTCAAGGGCTTGTAACCTATACTGTCAGTTTTGAATTGCACAGTAGCTGTTATTAACAAAATATTTTTTTTCTCAATTACAGAACTCTGCTCACTGTCAAATTTTAAAGTTTCATAGCATGTTCAATAGATAGACAAAGAAAAAATTGTATAAGTCTACTAAACAATACAAAGAATATTTTATTATGTAAAGTATATTCTTGTCATATAGTACGTTTAAGCTTAATACAGAATATGATGATGAATTTTAAAAATTTTCTAAACTTCAGTTTTTAGTTAAAGGAAAATGTTTTGTCTTTATTTTCCATGCAAATATTATATACCACTAAATTTTTAGCCAACTATTTAGTAATTAACGAATTAAAAAAATAATAAAATAAATAATTAATAATTATGTAATAATTATTGACGATAAATTTATAAAGTGATTGCAGCAGAATAATAATTATAAATCTCTACATATATTTTAACACTTATAATAAGCCTATTCTAATATTTATATTTGCGAAGAGGATATGGGAACTGTTCACATTTGTCCTACATGTTCCGTTCACAAGTGCCCCGGCATCTACCTTAGAACTAATTTTCAAAAATAAAGAATTTTTAATTTTATTACAAAACTTAAACATTGGCCTAAATTTACGTGAATGTTCTTATAATGGTTTGCAATAATTAAATTTAGCTTATTAGTTAGTTTAAAATATGTTTTTACACGAAGAAGACAGTGATACAAGTACATGAGCATCTGCTAAAACAAAGAAGCTGTTACCACAGGAACATAAACTGGCTCCTAGCTCTGAAAGTTTGGTTAAATAGTAGGGTAGGTAGTGCTATTACTTGAGAATTTTTTGCTTGACGTTATCCTAGTAAAACATACCATGATCACATGTGTCCCGTGCTCAATCTTTTCCACTATAGACTTTTCAAGATTAAACAACGTAGCGATATTAAACTGATTTATTAAATCGCATCGAGTACACTCGAGATTATGGCACTTGAAACAAATGCTGCAATCTAAGATATTTCATATGGCACTGTCAGTTTTAAAGTTACAGTAGAGATTTTTCTTTTAATTTTACTGGGAATAACTTAACATTTTTCTTTTCAGAGCGTGTGCGATTCTAGCCAGGGATCCTCTGGTTTTGGACCACATGCAGAATTTAGACTTCTTTATTAATTACATGCTATGTATTAATGTAATTCTTTTTTCTCTTTTATGACTAGGGAGAGGTGTCAATCGAAACTATAATGGCTATAAATTGTATTACAAATCGAATTATCATTATATAACGAGTTAAAAAAATTAATCTATATACATATTTTACTCAAAGATTGTTTATGTGTTAAAAATTACCATGTTACATAGTACGTGATATTGAATTTACAAAATATTTAATCTATGTAAAGCAGATTGTTCATAAAATGCAACAACGATGTTTTTTGTTCATTTGTTTTATTTTATGCGTTTAGTTTGAATTGACTTTTATTATCCTTTACCCTACCACGGCTTTTTATTTTCCTAACTTTTTGTTATTATGCCTTGGTTTTATTTTGTTTTTTATTATTTTAGTTTGTTTTATATTTTAAAAAGTTTGAGAAAATTTATTTAGGTCGGTATTTGGTCATGCTTTATGCTTTTGTACTTCTGAAATGATTTTTAATTTGTCTCCTCGCATAACATCTGTCAGAGTCGTAAAACCGTTGGCGTAGTAAGAGAACTGCGAAATATTAAGCAGCGTTCAGGTGGGATCACGAAATCAAAAGTCAGCTCTACGCATGTCGAAGCTAGCATAAGGTTGCTTTAAATATACTGGTAAATAGTCGCTTGTGTATACATTATTAAAATTTAGTGCCTTATATTAAAATATTATTCTCGACCTGAGCAAATTTAGTCACAAATTAGTTACTTTAACTACTCCCTATGCGAGAAATCCAGTTTATAGCCATTGATTTCTGAATACTGTCAGCAAAACTAAAGGGCAAAAAATAAAAAACATCAGTTCTTTTTTTACCGACCGAATTGTTATTTAATGACTGATTTCGCCACAGTAAAGTTAAGAATCACCTACTTAAATTACAGATTTAATAACAGAATCTTCTTTACCCACGCGCATAAGGTTGCAGCATCTGAAAATATTGATTTTAAACAACGGTAGTTGCATTGCCTAAGACTTCAGTTCAGAAAAAAAAAAGTTTTGGGAAAGATATTCCAAATGAACAAAACGGTTTATTTGAGCAGATTTAAAGATTTATTTTATTTTTTCTCTTGTGGAAACCACGTTTACAGGCACCCCATCTGTCAGATTTACCAAATCACGTCACCAATTACCCAACTTATACATCAAAATTATCTCTTAATATCAACAAAATAGATGATATTAAAAAACTGATTCTACATATTCCAACTGATGTTTTGCTGTTTTGTGGACATTTGAAGACATGACCACTAAACTATAATGAAATAAATTGTAGGGTCTGGTGGGGAAAAGAGGTCAATAGGGTAAATTGGTCATATATCGAATAAAAAGCTATGTAGTACTTGAAATAAATGGAAGACTGGGGGTATTTATTTCATTTTAGATTGAAACAATTAGGGATAAGTTTCGAACAACAAATTTTATTTCAGTCCGTACTTTATATCGTGAAAAATGTCTTGTTGCTTACTTATGATATATTTTAAAATCTGAACCTCTCTTTTAACTTCTTTGTAAAAAAAAAAATTCATTAAAATTTATATCAGATTGGCTGTGCCGACAGCTTCCCGGATGTCTCAAGAACACGTCTACAAAAACAGCTAAACTGTACTCTTGTTATATAACATTTCAGAACGACTTAAGTAAGATGGGGTAAAGTGATTATATAAGTTAGGTTTAACATATAGCCTTCATCTAAAATCATTCAGTCATTATTCATATGGCAGATATCAGTTAAACATTAATTTTACTAAACATTTACTGTTTTTAAGGTAAACTGGATTAAGTAAAACTGAGCTTAAAAGTGATTTATGGATGCCTCGATTGCCAAATCGATTAACTCCACTTAAAAAAAAAATCCTCATTTCCGCTTTAATAGTGCTTTATCAATGCTTAGCATGTGAATTGATATTAAAGTTTTGCTTCAGCACATTTCTGACCATGTGATTTTAAAAAATGTAACACGAGGGCCTATTCACTCCAATAGATAACACTATCTTCTTCATCACTTTTCTTGACTTTTTCTTTCATGAAGTTAATCGATTTGGCAAGTGAGGCATCCATATATCAACTGAGTTCGTGCACATTTTTAATCATATAATGCATAAAAAATTCCTTGCATTTCTTCTGCAACCCCTGCTTTAAATTTATTCCTGTCGAATAATTTGTCCCCCTCCCCCCCCCCAAAAAAACTGTTAAATTTCAATAAAAAGTAGCTTAGACCTAGGAGTATTTCGCAAACATTCAGTAATTAGATAAAGCTTAATCATTTTTTCCCTTCTGTTTTTTAAAAAAGTAACATTTTTTAAAACTCTCTTCTGGTGTAATATTTATTTATTATGTAATATAGGTAATTTGCAAAATACTCAAAAGTTATCTTTAAAATATTCCTAAATGAATAAAACATTTCAAATTATCACACCTTCCCTGATTATATTGATGAAATCCAGGAGTAAAATATGAATAAAATTCTTGGTGACCCAACTTTTGATCTTAGTTGACTGTCAAAAATTTGTAATTTATTTGCATGAAGTTATTTTTTTTCAAAAGACTTAAGTGTGGTGTGCTGAACATAAAAAATTATGGTTATTTATGATGGTTTTATACCTAATTTTTTTTAACTATGACCACTTTAGTACATCTCAGGTCATTAACACATATGAAAAAGAAAATGCCATTAAGATGTTTAAATCAATTCCTTCAAAACCTTCAGTACAATGTGTTTTTTTTTTAATGTAATGTAAAAAAAAAAAAAAACAATGAACAAATTTGATTTTTTTTAAATTTTGCATTTATTATTTACCTAAGTTGAAAAGCCTGATTTTTATGACAATTTTACCCCACCAGACCCTATTTAAAGTATTTCTCATTCACTAGTAAGTTTCCATCAAATTTCGGAATTTCTAAATAAGTAATTAACAAGTTTTCTCCTTATATGCAATGTCTTAATATTTTTATTCAATAAATGCATATTTTATAACTCAAATATTGATTTTTTTTTCCAAAAAATACCGCAGGAGGGGTTTTTTTTCCTTTCTTTTTTATTTATTTATTTATTTATTTATTTTTGAAAACAAAACAACTCTCAGTTTTAATTATTTTTTATAACATCCTTAATAAATAACAGTTTTAATTGCAATTAAATAATGCTATTACCTACCAAAATAAAATAGTAAAAGTTCAGGTATAACATTATCCAAATTTTAATAAAGCAGCTCCTAAAAATGATGTGTTTAAGCGTTATTACTTTTTCGAAATAAACCATTCAATTGTTGAAACGTCTTAATATCACATACATTTTTAAGTAAAAATCACGAGTTCAGCTTATCGTATATGAGGAAGGCACCGGTGAATAATTTAAGTAGAGATGGATGAAAATTAGCATAGATAAATGATTTGGTATAGATATCTGATTTTTGATATAGATTGCAGTTAATTATTTACCTTGAGCAGATTCTGTTAGGAATTGATATCCTGGATGCTCCCATCTGTGAATAGGACCTGTGTATCCTGCGATGAAAACTCCAGAGTTCTCCAACTCCGAGTAAGTCCTGCTTAACACACTTGACGTATTCAGTTGAGAATTATTCAGCTGATCTTCATCCTCTGATGAGTTTGATTTTGGAAAGGGGCTCGATCCATTCACATGATTAGCAATCATCATCATAGCTGTAATGGGAGAGCTATTCATTTGAAGAGTGATTGTTTTTTTCCGCTCAAGCAAAAGAAATCCACATTGCGAAATAAATAAAACAAAATCGTACGGATCAGGTAAGGAAACTTCGTTAGACTTCTTGAAAATGCAAATGTTGATTGGAAATTTTCGCAAATATTTTCCGCACCGGATAACAATGTAAGAAAAGCTTTCTTGTTTTGATAATTTAACAATCGCTGAAGATGAAAAAGATCGTTATCTCTTTTGCAGATATCACCAAGTTCAACGCTTTGCTTTTATCTTCCTTCTTTTATGTACTCTATTTTCCAAACAGCTCAAAGACATCAAAGCAAAGCACCGATATTCGAGCTTACTTGCTCAAGGAACGGGTAGATGAAACTGCAATCAAAAAATAACTTCCGAATACGATAAAAATGAAACGTCATTTTTACAAATGTAGAACAAACGAAAAGCTCTTCAACAATATTTATTTAATCGTGCCCCAAGTCAGGTCGATATCCATCACACATTTCTTTCTCGAATATCTCAATTAAGTTGGAACATTCACCACTTTAATAGCCATTCGTTTTTCAAAGTATTTGCTCGATTCCTCCTCAAGTTTGCAATGCCAACAAGTTTGTTAATAATCCAAAAAATCGCTTCCCGGCTTATGTAATGCATGGGCCCCACAGCATGCAAAAAAGTTTTGAAAAGCAATCTTGCCTGGCTGGTTTCAGTCACAAGATGCGAATTGTCACGTGTTCTTGAAGGTTACAAACGCTCTTGTGAGCCGGGCGACCTTCTGCTTCGAAATCAATACCCGCACCTCGTAGTAGAATAAATTTGCGATCGACGGGGTTCGTTCGAACCTATATTTATGTATCCAACATTCCGCGGTTATTAGAATGTCTCTTATCATTTAAACTAAATCGTTCGCTGTAACGTAAGGTCACTTAAACGAACGAAATAATGCATAGGATTAAGTTGTACCTTAAATATTTTTTTTTTTTTTTAACAGTTATGCTATATTTTAAAAAAGCATCAAGAAATTTTAAACTTTAAGCAAGTTTCTATATTTTATGTTATAGCCCTGTATATAAATAGCGCACAAAATTAAAGTGATACATTCAAGGAAAAAATACATTTAATCTTTTAGAAATCTTACCGAAATAATCAGATAGGGGTACCTTTTTATTTATTTATTTTTCGAAATCAACTTTGTAGATGCTAAAAAAGCCTCTTTTCGCTATTTCTGCCACATCAAAAAATAACGATATATTTTTAGTGCCTATTGTTTATGAGCAGTTCATATCATTTCTTAAGCTTTAGCCATCAAATAACGCCTTTCAGTGAAAAAAAAAGTACTTTGGAAAAATAAAATTGCTAAGAATATGTTTTCCAATTGATTTTCTTGAAAACAAGGAAACATTTTAAATTTAATTTTGGACGCTAAATTCGAATTCCTGGTTCGACAGTTGCAATGACTGCATCTTTTGAAAAACAATTATACTTCGTTTATTTACTCATAATTTATTCGGATAAAAAAAGTTTCAACAGGTAAAACTATGTAGGAAAAGTAATTAGTTTTTCTGTTTACAGATTACCTAAAGATTTCTCAAATATATCAATACAGTCAAAATCGCTTATAACGAACCCTGATTTAGCGAAAGTTCGGTTTTAACGAGGAAATCAGAAACATTTGGTTGGTATAATGTAATGTCTATGGGAGCAAAACTCGCTTTTAACGAGCATTTTTTTTTTTTTTTTTTTTTAGAGAATCATTGAAAATTAAATATTTGTTGACGTCAATATCATAGTTTTGATATACTTATTTTCGATTATATTGTAGCTCAAATTCAGGCTAATTCAAATGGCAAAATCAATCAAAGCGACGATAACAAATATTGCGAAGAATTTGAAGCTGAACTACCATCAACATAGTCAATGTCTTTTGATATGCAGAAAAGCTTCAACCGTTTTAAGAAGCCAGGAGTGGAAATGACAATGTTTTGGCCAATGAATAATAGTCTGTCACAGGGGTTCTCAAACTTTTCCGACTTGCGACACCCTTTGAAGAATTAGAATTCTCTCACAACACCCCAGTCCATGTCTGTTTTTTTTTTTTTTTTTTTTTTTTTTTTTCGCGATAAGTTCGTAAGTGTACCAAATAAGGCTAAACTTAGGTTTAAAACCTAATATTTCGCTCGTTTATGATTAAATTGCTCCGGGTTGTGCATATTCATTACAAAAACTATGAAAAAAATAAAACCAGATGAAAATTTTAGGATCAATTGTGTTTTTCAGCAGTTTTAGCAAAGAAAAGCGATTTGGCCCTTATTAGGAATGTGGGAACAAATAAGGAAAACTCTGGGCAAAGATTACTTCACGCAGAATTGAAGACAAAAAACGGCAAAAAGTACTTTGAAACTAAAACGAATTGAAAGAGTCTGTAATATAAATACATATTAAACCACATTAGATAACTTTTGCTACACTTTTGTCTGGTTATTAAAGACGATCTTATCTTTTAAGAATCCGCAATACAATGATATTGGTATACGTAACAATAGTTCTGGACAGGCCCTGAGTAACGCAGGAGCTAACTAGGCCCAAACTCACGGGCCCCCCAATTTGAATAAGCTTTTTCCAAAAATATCCTGCACTTGAAAACTATTATTTAAGGGGGTTAACTAGAGGGAAATATTGACGGGATATCTTACAATCATTTAAAATTTTCATTCGTTATAAACAAGAGCCCTTTTTCACATAAATTTCAAGAGTTCAGAATAACAGCTTTTTCTCCCTCGTAATGCATCATGGTTTTTCTATTTAAAATGTGGATCAAACAAGTTGTGAATCATCAAATATTTGCTAAACAAGTACTTCCCCAAAATTATAATCACATTATCGTCGCCGTGAATCCTTAATAACTGACATAAATTTGTTTTGAGTTAAAGAAAATGGTGTGATAATTGCATTTTTCGTTCATTTTTACGGACATGGGGAATCGAAAGTCGATCTGTAAGCAGAAAAGGCAATTACTTTTCTTGCATCATAGTACAAATGGCAACTTTTTTTATCCTTTAGTATTAAAGATTACTGAAGCAAAATTTTTATAAATCTCAAAAAATAAATAAATAAATAAATAAAATAATTCTTAATTTTTTTTCGTATTTTCAGGCTGATTGCGGGATTTATCCAATTATACTATCCAATTTTAATGATTTTTTTTTTTAGTCTTTCCTAGTAGCAACTTTTTCGCCCTTTTGCGTTAAAAAGGAAATTGAAGCAAAAGTGTAAATAAGTCACAAAGAAACCGAGAAATTCTCCATTTTTCGTGTCGAATTTTCAGACTCGTTGCGCGATCGAAAGGTATCCTCCGAGCTAATTTTTTTTTTTTAAGCACATTGCTTTTTTAACTGTAAAACGCAAGTGTTACTGAGCCGGAAAACTGCGTACAAGTCTTTTTTTTTAAGCACATTGTTTTTTTTAACTGTAAAACGTGTAAGTGTTACTCAGCAGGAAAACTGCGTACAAGTCATCATTTTTTTTTTTTACAAATAGGTAAAATATATGATGTGGCTTCGTAGCGATATGCAACATTAATTCAGCTTCAAAATTATCACAAAATCCTAAATTGGTTTTAAACTCATTGTGTACAGATATTACAAAAGAAACTACATTTTCTAAATAATGATCGTGCACATGGGCTATAAAAAAAAGTAGTTTTTTCTGAGCAAAGTCTGTCGCAGAAACAGTAGATCTAGTAGTATCTTTTATACTTGCCCAAAAATAGTTAAATGAGGAAAATCGTTTGATTATCGGAATATAGAGACTCTCAACTCAAGGAAAGCACATCCCTACACAGGAATGTGATCAATATTGCAACCCAAGGACGGACAACAAAGTGAGGCCATTCTGGACTTGCTCTCAGTCGGCCTCCAGAGAGCAAATCGCAGACGCTCGGCGGCCTCCATGTTCGAGCCGAGGAAGAAAGGTTGCTCTAACCCAAGGGCGCCCATATGGGGGACAGGGGGGCTCGAGCCCCCCCCCCCCTTTGAAATTAGAACTTCCTTGCTTTTAGTCCTTTTATCTTTGCAAAAATGTAAAAACATTTCTTCTCCAGCACTTAATGAATAATTTATTAAAAATGTCAAATTTTAATAACTCTAATCTGCACTGAAATCGGTTTCTATGGGGGAAAATATCCTGCTAAACATGGCGGAAATATCTGAGCCCCCCCCCTTAAAATTTTGCATATGGGCGCCTTTGCTCTAACCTAAAGCTTTAAAATAAATTGTTAAAATGAAAGAGTCGAGACGAAAAGTCCAATTCATGATCCATTAAAGAGTCTTGAGACATCATATTTTTATTTTTAAATAGACATCTATGCTATTAAAACAGAACACCCTGAGGAAGCCATCCTGCCCTGTCTCACCCCTCTAAACCTTAAAGGATAGGAGATAAGGGACTGGATATCGAGTCCTGAAGTTATCCAGAGGATATTCTCAGCCCTGGATACCTTGAGAACCTCCAAAGGTAAAGCATTGAAATCTTCAATATTGTCACCTGCTGCTGGCGGCATTGAGCCGTCGCAGCTGGCAAACGGGAGTTGACAAGTAAAACAAGCAGGGGGCGGCCCCTAGTTATTACTAATCAATTGATACAAAGATTTCTACAACTTCAATTTTTTCTTCAATTTTTAAACAATTACACAATACAGTACAACCTGTGTATAATAATACTGTCTATAGCAATTAACTTGTCTGTAACGATATTTTCTTCGATATCGGAAAAATTCTCATGTACACAATGTAATTTCCACCTCTCGATAGCGAAAATCACGTTTCACATGCACCTGTCTATAATGATAAAATTTCTTTTCTTTTTTTTTTTTTCAAAGAACAAAAACTAGTTTAATTTGGGTTTTTCCACATTAAAAACTATGTCCCGAACATGAGATAACAAAAGAGCACGATGCGAAGAAATAATTTCAGGACAATTGGGTAGGAAGTTAAACTGCTCTGGCATCGTTTAATAAGGAATTATAAAGCCAAGTATAAGCATAAACTTTAAAATAAAAAGCAAAATATTTAATTTATTCAACGTTTTTAAACGATTTATATAAACTTATAAAAAGATATTTCAGTGAAACGTAAAAATGTTAAAATTTAAAATATTTACTTTGCTAACCAATAACTTTGCAATTGAATACCCCAGATTCTGAATTTTATCTCTAATGTGTTTTATCAACTTAACATAAGCACAAGGGTATAACTGTTGGGAAAAGACAGGAAAAAAAGCACCTATGCTCTGTAACTCTGCCAATATTTTTCAATCAAGTAATATCAGTTTGAATGCAAATATATTTGAACATTTCTTAGTCAAACAGTAAGAACTTCTTTTTATTCGCATTATATATTTATTTTTGTAAGTAAATGGACAACCCATGAATGCCAGAAATTAACCTACGAAATTATTGATACTTGCCAAGAAATTCTCATCACTGATTCAATTCTTGCTGTTTGATGAACAAAAATGTCCAAAATTAAGATCCTAGAAACGTAAGAAAAATATAACATGACTTAATGTCACTACGTGTCTCGAAGCTTCCAAAATCGCGACACTTGATACTTGCAAAGACATCTCTCAAAAGGGTAAACTGATAAGCAGATGGAATACATCTTGCAAATGGTAAGGTGATCATCATTTCATTGGGGTTCTTCTTTCTTTTACGAAGAGATAAAGCTTGTAGTTGGTGAATGGTGAGACAGGAATGAAAACCTGAGGAATCTCGAAGACCTTGGAATAGAAAATACGCTGTAATTTTATAATAAGTTATAGCCGTGGAGTTTTTCCTTTTATCTCTTAGCTGTAAGTCGTTCTGCTTCAGAAAGCTTATCATGCTAATTAAATATAGCTCTCCCGTGTGGTGGACCAAAGACATGTGATTGTTCTTTGAAGGATGTATAATAAATATGTGACGATTTTATTTTCAAAATTTATTTTTCTCTCTTTATTTATTTTATTTATTTATTATTGTTTATTAAAAGCGCTTCCATTACTCTGGTTCGAAATTTTACGATTCGTACCACAGAAAAGACAGTGACTTTTTTTCTTTCAAAATTTCAGAGGTATGGTTCAAATGACCTATGGAAACTGTTTATAGCAAATTTGTCTTGAAAACTCAGGGGTATATTAGAGTGATTTTTTTCATCATTTGAAAGATTACTGGTGGCAAGTATGAAAAATTCAACTTAGTAATAAACAAATAATGCCCATTTTGACATATTGTATAAAAGAATTCAAATTAATGACCAGCAATTAAAAAAAAGAATTAGGAACAAAATTAGCAACAACATTACATTCAAAATGCGGCTCATTCAAATTTGTAAAAACATTTCCTACAAAACAGTAACTCAAACTTTTTTAGGAAAATCGGAAAAAAGATAGATAATTTTTGGAGGAATAAAATATGTATTCAAATTTATGACTAGCACAGGAGACAGTTGCTAGAAGGACAGTGATTAAGAAACAATAGTCAACGACTAACTTATAAAAAAAACTATTTCTCTTCTTCGAATTTTTAAATGTATCTTATAACCAGGGCTTGATTTCTATCAAGAAATGCAGATGCCCTAGACTGCCGTGGGCAGGTAAAGGGCAGAAATTGCAAAGTTTTCCTTTTTACTTCCTTTTACAAAAAAGGAAGTATTGTATTCGCGAAAAAATTTTCACTCAGAAATCGATCTTAATTTCCATTTTGCTCACCCCCGAATGAATGTTGAGGGTTTTTTTTTTTTTTTTTTCGACCCGATCGCACGTGCATACATACCTAAGAACGTATAGACGCCCGAAATATCCATTTTGACGATTCCCGAGTTAATTACAACGAGTTTTCTCGTTACGTGTGTATGTATGTCTGTATGCGCGTATGTGCGTAATGTCGCATAAGTCAAGAACGGTATGTCCTAGAAAGTTGAAATTTGGTACGTAGACTCTTAGTGGGGTCGATGTGCACCTCCCTTTTTGGTTGCATTCGGATGCTTCTAAAAGGAGTCTTTTGCACCTTTTTGGTGGAAATCATTGTTAGTTTCGATGCAAACTCAAATGATGTTATAATTTTGCAGACACTTGGCGATATATCGCTAGTCTTTTTTTCGCCAAGTTTTGTCGCCAACTTTTTGACAAATTTGGCGATTTTTCCATATTTTTTTTAATTTGGTTTCAATTGCACCACTGTTGGTGATATTCAGAGAGTTAACTATTAAATTACATTAAAATTGCCAATAATGGAGAAATAGCATTAAATTTTTGTAAAAGGAAGTCATGTGATGCACACATCAGCTCGTTTATATATATATATATATATATATATATATATATATATATATATATATATATATATATATATATATATAATCATCTGTTGTACGCTAGTTTTATCGTACAAGCTTGCTTAACCGGTTTCCACTGGAAAAAGCGGGAAATAACATCTTAATTTCCACATTTTCTTTCTGTTAGCATTAAATCCAAAATAGTTTTCTTCAAATACACTCATTTCTGCAGGTACCGCCGTTTACCTGCCCTCGGCAGTATAGTACCCACAACCTATTTTTACGCGTAAAAAGCCTAAATTTTACCCAAAGTGTTAAATTGGCATAAAATTGAAAAGATGTGCAAGAGCTCACCCGTAAGCTCCTATGCAAATGAAGTCATGCTTATAACAGTTTATAAAGATGAAAAAATTATATTTAACCTTCTATCTCGTGGAAGAAAATTAGGATAAGTAGTTATATTTCAAATTATTAGAATACGTATTTGCATAGTAATTACACTTGATAATGTTACGCACTGAATTTTGAAGATTTAAAATATCTTCACAAACTCGAGAAGAAATTGATTCAGCTATTGAATCTGGCTATACTGTTACAAATCCTGTAAATAGTAATTATTGTAGTAACGTAACCTGTAAATAGTTTCCCGTAATGAATATACAATCCCTTTTCATTCCGCTAAAGTATACGACCCCCTATTTCCTTTTCTTTTCATTGATAAAATTTGATAACGGTCTACGCATTTCGGGAAGCAGAAAGAATGTTGTGGAATATTCGAGAGATTTCTTTCGATGTTTATAAAGGCGTCCCACGTGATAAACAGTTTAGTTTCGATTGAGAATTTGTTCTGAGAGTGTATTAGCTCTGTTTATTGCGAGGCATTTCGCTGTGTTGTTTTCGTATTTGGAAGTAAATACGTGTGTAAACGTTGAGTTTACGGTGTTGTGTGATAATTGCTTAATTGCTGATGAATAATTTAGCAGTTGTTGACGATATTTCCTGTACATAGTGTAAATAAATTTCCTGTGTTTTTATCAAGAACTGTGTCATCCTTTCAAGAAAGTTGGAAGTCTCACCGAATCCGTTACAATACTGTTGAGTGAGATGCTCATCGTTTGATGAAAATTACTTTCCTATCATTAGCGCAGTTTGTTATTTTTTATTAACAATTCGTGTATCTAGGATAAATTAAATGTAACATGCAAAGCATAATATGAAAAATACATAATGTATTTGAAAAAATCGTGATTATAATTATTATATAAGAATCTGTGTGTGTGCCGTCTGCCCTACTTGACGCAGTTGCACTTTTATGATACAGTAAACACACTGTTAAAAATTCAGGAAGATTTTCTGGTAATTGTTACTGTAAAATGGCATCGCTAACGCATCGCTGATTTTTACGGTAATTTATACCGGAGAAATAAGTGATCCCAGCGCCAATTGGTTGCTGTGGCCTACGGAGGAAACCGTAAAATTTTACAGTAACATTTGATTTTTACGGTAATAGTTACTGGCAACATGGATGCCAGTAACAATTACCGCAAATTTTCCGGAAAATTTTTAACAGTGCATGTTTTGAAGTTGAGAAACGTCTGTCGGAGATTGAATACACAAATAACATTTTGCCTGTATTTATGTTTCGTAATTACAGTTTACTGTAGTTTGGTGCTTGATATATATTTCTATTGCAGCTTGTGAGTCTTTATCAAAAATATCGAATCATATCATTACATTACCAAGTTAATATTTTCCTGTAGGGGAGAGTGTTGTGCCTTGGAATACTTTTCATATTTTCATTTTTAACGTCAATCATTTGAATCAAATTTAAAATCTAAAAGTCACATTAAAATACCTCAACATACTTCTATGCAATATATCTTTTTTTTTAATTCAGATAGTTTGAAAATAAAATATTGCCAGCCATTTAAAGTAAACGTTCCAAGTTATTCCAAGGTACAACATCCTATTGTACCTTGTGATACATCCTGTTGTACCATGGGACAGGCTTCATGATTCAGGAAATAGCCATATACTTGAACCAATTTTGCACCAGAAAACAAAAAAAAAAAATTTTTTTTTTTCATGGTAGTGAATTAAGTCATGAATAATTAATTATGAATTATGAATTATTATCTAACATTGAACGTGTCTAAAAGACTGCATAGGTTTAGAACATTGTTCCATGTTCCTAAACATATCTTAATCATTAAAAACCATGCAAATGTTGTACCTTGGAACGTGTCCTAAGGTACAAAATGTTTGTTGTCCCAAGGCACAATCACCACGCGGTTTAAGAAAATCCAAAATAATGGTCAATCTAGATGCACTATCATTATTTTCTCATAAGCAAAATATTTAAAGTACTTCTCTTTTATAACAAAATAAAATTCAGTTGATTAAATTTCCAAATACAAAGACAGAAAATGAAATAAAAATGAAGAAAATATTTTCTTTGGAATCAGGAAATTTTCTTTCTCTCACAAAATTGTCAATTTTGCTCAATTGATGCTGATTTTTACTATGGCACTATTTAGTGGTGAAGGTTACTGTTAGAGATTACAAAAACATGGCTCCTAAAAATAGATTCTTAGACATTAGCATTCTCCCACGGTACAACATTCTCCCCTAAGATATAATTCAAGGAATTGCAATTCAAAAAATTGAGAAAATAACTCAAATAGGGAAATAACCAAAGCCTTTTTGTTTTCTTTTTGGTACCTGAAATTAAGACATACTTTCGTAAATAGTTGATACCCTTGAGTATTCACAACCAACAAGGCAAATTTTGATGTTTAACAAATGCTCTAAAAATATTAAAACGGTATCGAAAATACTATTTTTACCACGTGAGTAGCAAGTTAAAATAAAATCAACGTTTTTTAATATTAATTGTAGCAATACGAAATGGTTTTTTTTTAAAAAAAATTCTTACGAATAATAATTTGTGGAAAAGCTTAATTAAAGTAAAAAATGTTGTAAGAGCTTATATTAATTACGTGTGAAAGAAATAATTTTTCCAGTTGAACTAAATCGACTAGGTTGTCGCTCAAAAATACGTAAACACAACTATAAAAATGACAATACTATTGAGAAATTAATAAATACCTTTGTGCACGAAAATAAAAGGAAATGTTTCATATTTAACTATAGCACAGAATTGCCAAGAACTGCATAAATGTATTTCGGATGTAATAGGGAACCCTTTTTCAGCACCAAGTAAGTCAGCTTATGGATGACGTGCCTTTTCATCCATAAAGTCATTTCTTTTGCATTGAAAAAGTTGTGCCTTGTTACACCGAAACAGGTGTATGCAGCTCTCTGCAATTTTGTGCAAATTAACTTTAATATTTCCTTTGACTATCATATTATTCCTTACGCTTTTATTTTTAAATTAAAAACTTTTTATAAAGTGTATAAGGAAAAGAGAATGTTATATTTTAATTCCATGATGTGAGTAACTATACAGTGGTGGTAAAAAAAACTGCATCACCCGCGACGCAAAGGAGAGGAATATCATCCCGACTGCATTCAACACACAGTCAAGCATCACGTATCCCAGATGATTTGGAGATGTATTTCTGATCAAGGAGTTGGTGGGCTTCACTTTGTGCAAGGAACAGTAAACGCTCAGGTGTATATTGGCATTTTGTAGGAGAAATTGCTTCCTACTATCCGGGATCACTTTACTTCAGTTCCAAACGTCATTTTCCAGGATGATTCTGCTCCGTGACACAGGGCAAAACTGGTAAGCAACAATTTAAAAACCTTTATCCTGACATTCGACTTAAATTGACATGGGGTTAAGTAATTTTTTCTCTCTAAACTCACACGCAGGTTCAGAAATGGAAAAGTGATCATGGGATCAGCAGTTTGCCTTATCCCGGAAATAGCCCCGATCTACGTAAACAATTATCGGATTCCTGCTGTTAAATGTTTATTTCATAAGTTTTGCAGAATTTCACCTACATTCATCGTTAATCGATCGACCCAAAAATCTCACATAATCCCATTGTTGTGAAAATGCGAGGGGGATGCATTTTTTTACCAGCACTGTAGAAGTTTGTTTTACAGGTAAACTATATTGTTAATCAGTATTAGTCCTACAAGGACTATAAACAAAACAATAACTTTTCCTTTCATTGCTTTTTACTTTTATTTTAATTGAAAGAAACATCGACCTTATTTCATCGGGAAGCCTTTTGAAAAGGTTGTTCCTACAGCATTAGCACTTCGACTGAGAAATGGCCTTCAGCTGGTCGTTCACAGTCCTGCTTTAAGTTTTGACGTATTTTCAAAGTGGCATCTATACAAATAGTCTGAAGGACAGGAAATAGTTACAGAGACCGAGGTCAAGCAAATGCGGAAAACGAGAAGTCATTTTTTTCGTTAAAAATATGGATAAGGATAGCGCCTGGACAAGGTAAATTTTCATTTTTTCTCCCTCTTCATTTCCCAATTATTTCATCAAAGTTCAGGAGCAGTCAAGAGACTAATAAATAATCAACTTTGCGACACCTTAACATTTCAACAAAAAAGAGTAAATCAGACGCAAGTTTGGAATGAAATTTCCACACACTTTTATGAGTCATAGGATCCCTCCCTCCCTTCATTGCAAAAGACTGAAGCGTTGCAACAGGGCCGTATACAAGGGGGGGGAGGGGTTATAGGGCTCAAACCCCCTTCGAAATGTTGCATCCAAAGAAACGCTTTCCATTAGTTATTTAATTTATTTTATTTTATTTTGAGACAAAATGTTTTTTGTTATTATTATTTTTTCAATTTCATTTGTGAAATGAAATTAGTATGAATCAGAAATTGTGCAAACTCATTGTGTGTTTATGACAGCTATTGAGAAATTCATTTATTATGTAACAATATGGCGTTTCGTAAGAACATCCCGTCCTTCCATTTAGATAATCTATTGTTACAAAAATCAATAGAATACACATGAAACCAAATTTGATAGACCATGTAAATGTTCCAAAGAATGTGTTTGATAAAACTCCCTCCGAAACAAAAGTCTGGTTACGACCCTGCGTTGCAAGGAAATGAAAAGTACATTTCTCAGAGATTTTTCTGAAAAAATATAAAGAAAATTGGTTGATAAATTTAACCAAACACCGTAACTTTTTTTTTTTTTTTTGAAAGTTACATTATTCGTAGTTCAAAGAAACTGGAAACAATTAGAAGAACAAATCTCAAACTTCACCGAGTGAGGATGGGGATGTAAAAGTAACCTTATTAGTGCCAAATTATTTTGACACTAATAAATGTTTAGTACACAATAAAATATATTTGACATGTGTAAACATTTTAAGGTTTCGTAACCATTGCATATTCGCTCGATGAGATGGTTGTAGTAAAGTTCGCTTCTAGAGGAGCATTATTTTCTAAACATTGAAATCTATATAAATAAAACAAAGAACATATGTATCTGTGTGTGTATATATATATATATATATATATATATATATATATATATATATATATATATATATATATATATATATATATATATATATATAATGTGTGTGTGTGTGTATGTGCGTGTTCCCTATATAAATCCACAGTTTACGTCGGATCTCGACCAAATTCGGCAGGGAGGTACTTGGGCACCCGAGAAGGAACGTAGGGAGGTTTTCGAACGTCAAAAAAGTACCGAATCATTAGAATTTTAATTTTAGGGCCCAAAAATGGCATTAAATGGCTCTTTCTCGCTCTCTGCCCGAAATAGTTATCCGATCAATTGAAACTTAGCGCCATTTGAAAGTCCGTGGAAAATACCCTTGAAATTGATTTAACTCCTTCGAATTTCAACAAAAACCAAGGCTGTAAAATCACCGGAAAAAATTTCAAAGCATTTTTAAGCTTAATGAAACAGAATTTCATGTCGGAAAATTATCGTTTGCGCGATCACATTTTAAGTTAGCATGAAAATAATTCAGAAGGTAGCCACTTTTTTTTTCCCCCTCGACTGACTAAATAAATTTTGTTTTTATATTGAGGTAAAAAATCCCCTTTTTATTATTATTTGGCGATTTATCTTCCTTCTTTTTTTTTTTTGAACTGTTAGCAGAAGATAATCAGAAAGGTTGCGTTTAATTTATTGCGGAATTTTTGTTTTGCTGTTTTCTTTCTTTAAGAGAGAGATTATTTATACGGGAAATGTTACAGTATTTCTTTTTTTTTCTGTAATTGAAGCCTGATTGTTGAACAGGCGCCACTTGACATAACTTTTATTTTTGAGGTAGACCGTGAAAAGCCGGGCAAAGCAGCTGGTATCTATATATTATTTTCTAAAAGAAAGAAATAAATAAAAATAAATAGGTAGAAATGAAATGCTGCTCACTTTGAACGTAAGCCATTCTTTGAAACCTTCATTAAAAAGCTGTCATCTGTTGAATTGAACGTAAATAAATTCATGTTTGACTAAGAGATGAAGTCGAAATAAACTTATCCCGATATATCGTCGCCTCACAGAGCAACAGTAGGATATCTTACTGTTATTTCAGAAGTTAGATGTCTTACTGTTGCTCTGGGGCGACGATATATTCGGGTACAACAATGCAATGCACTCAAAAAAAAAAAAAGTAAAATAAATAAATAAATAAACGAGAAATCCTTGAGCAATATATTTTGGATCACCAGTGATCCAAAAGACCGAGATTATCTCTGGCGTAACAGTTAAAAGGTTAATAATTAGCCAAACAGATACTTTAAATCTTCAAAATAAAGCCTAACCAAAAAAAAAAGTCATGATCAAGAGAAAACTGGATTAAGACTCAACGGAACTGTAAGCTATTTCTGGTATGGGGGCCCCCTTTTGTCGTTCATACAACTTTGTTAGTAGCAAAACATACCATTTTTTTCACTGTGAGTGTCTTTCGCTGATACAGAAAATACAGCTGCCAACATTGAAAGATGAAAATTCGGGAGACTTACGCGTAAAATTAGGGAGACTTTGCATGAACTAATTTAGCGACAAATGTTTAAGTGTAAAAGGGATTTTTTAAATACAAAAAGGTATTAGGTAACAAAGTTTGGAAATTGAAGTAACTGATTACTTTCAACATTCCTTACAGCAGGAAAAAATTTAGGAATTTCATGAAAAAATCGAGACCGTTTTACCACATTTTTTGAGAAATAAAAGTTTTAAGAAGGAAAAAATAGAAAATAACCGGACATGCAGTTTCCATACACATGCACGAAGAGGTTTTGTTTTTGCAATTGCGATCATTTTACCATAGGGTTGTTTTTTTTTTTTTTTTTCAGAATTTTAATCCCTGAAAAATCTCTTTTTGTGAAAATTTAGTTGTTTTGGCAAAAATTCGGGAGATATTTACTTCATTAGAAGGTTCGGGAGAAGTCATCAAAATTTGGGAGTCTCCCGAACGAACTAGAAAAGTTGGCATTCATGCAGTCCAATTTTTTTTTTTTTTTTCGCTTTTTAATACTCCCGCAGTATTTTTTTGTATTAACTTTGAAGGGGTTAGGTATCAGGAGAGTGCTACCGAATTCCAGAGGGTCCAGAGTTTTCCTCCCTGGGAAGTACCTTGAATTTCAGGTTTATTTTGAGGTCTTATGAGGGTAATTGGGACTACAAAAATATCAGGAAAAAAATAGGTAAACCAAAACCTTTGAAAAGTTATTTTCCTTTTGCAAATTCAGATCAATCAAAATAAAAATTGCTTGTGGGTCGACATAGCGTGAACAAAAAAGAAGAGCGAGGGAGGAGAAAAGAGAACGCATCGTCACTTGAATGGGTGGCGGGGAAAACGTCGTATGTAGCTATCAACAACTTTTGTTTCAGTGGCAAAACGATGAATTTAGTCCAGAGAATGAATCACCTGAGTTTTTAGTTCGTTCACACGGTTAGAAAAAAAGATAGTTGGCAAAGGCCTTGTTTGAAAAATGTTCATAATTCACGAAAGAACGTTGTATGTTGCAACGGGGCTTCCTTGCAATAGAAGTAAGTAGGTAATTGAATGGAAAAACGTTGTATGTTGCTCTCAGTAACCTGTTTAGTTTATTGCACTAAGCAGATTCGTTTTTTGGCCGTAGTGAAAAGCTGTTGTTTGCAGCATACAACATTTTTCCCGCCACCCATTCATTGCTCATATCGGCTTTCGGTATAGTTAGCTTTTAATGTTTGCTCATCCCACCAACCCATCGTCAAACACAACACTGAATTTAATGTAAAATGATCAATAGTAAAAAATGCATAAAATGCTTTTAAAGAAATGGTGTGGAAATGTAAGAGAATTCGGATTGTTAATGGTTTTTATACTAGAAGGATTTAAAAATTGGAGATTTTTTCAAGAATTTCAAACACATAGGGGAAAGTTGCCGCCAATGAACCGGTTCCACGACTAGACCGCGAAGATATTTTTCATACCAGAGTTTTTGCAGACGCGTAATCAGTTTTAGTACCTTCCTTTGCATGAAAACAGTCTGCTGCAGAGCCGTCAAAGTGCTAAATTACTTCATCATATTCGTAATCGGTCAGACAAGATTTATACCATTATCTTAATAATTATTGAGATTTTCGTTTAGTTATAACATGCTTTGAATATCACTGATTAACTAAACGTGAACATTAACTTATAAGAGTGCCTTTTCAAGTACAATTCCCCTTACGTCATGTTTATCATGATTCGTCACAGCAGTAACACCTATAAGAATATTCAAAATGGCGCACATGGTATCATTGGACCGCTAGGTGTTTTCACGAATGGACCACCTCACAAAGTGGTTCATTCATGAAAAAATCAAATTTCGTTGTAATTTCAGCTCAATTACCTTTAAAAATTGCTCAATTGTTTTAAAATAAATATAATAATAATAATGAAAAAAAGTTTCTCATTAATTCATTAAAACTCTTTTACTCTTATACTTTATTATAATTTCAACTCAAATTGTTTTAAAAAATTGATTAAAATTTAAAACATAATAATACGATTTCAAATACTTTTGCTGTTCCAGAAAAATGTAAAACTTAGTACAATATGGTCAGTGGACAAGTGAGAGCATGTAATATGCAACAGTAGCTTACAGAAATAGCGGCATTAACCTTAACGAAGTCTGCCGACAATATAGAGTCCTGAAAGCAACTTTAAACAGTCGCATGGAAGATAAAACCGGTTTGTTGTTACTTTAGTCACTTATTAAAAATTTAGGAGGTAAGCCCTACGAAATAGGAATATAATTAGTGAATCATATTCTAAAACTAGAGAAGACGCTTTTGGAATTATTTTCGAAAAGTTGAAGAAATTGGCCTTTCAAAAGGCTGAGAAAAGTAACATGTCCCATAGATTCAATTAAGACAAAAAGTCTGTTAGTACTATATTATCTGGTGTTTTGAGACTTAAACTCCTGGTTTCAGTAATAAAATGGTCAATAAGTTCTTTCACATTTTAGAGAGCAAGTACAATCTTGCGTTGAACGAAAATTTTCAAAATGGAAATAACAGAACTCCTAAACGTTCAAAAGAGGTTGAAAATATATTAGCTAAGAAGGATGTTGCACAGGTTGGGAAAATATCAAGTGGTAAATGAGGTGCGATGACAACAGATGTGTGTTGTGTGAGTGTTGGGTTTTTTTTATGTTCCTGTTATCCGAAAAAAATATATATATTAGGAAAAAATGTCTTTTTCTGTAACTTATTGTTAATTGTAGTGTTTATTGATCGCCTGTTACAAATATTTGTAAGTTACGCATTGATTTTTTAATTTCAAAATGTGGTCCATCGATGGAAACTCGATGGTTCATCCGTAGCAACCGGTTGACATGAATGGATCACATGCTAAAACATTCATTTTTAATTTTCATTCTTTATTGAGAATATTTATCATGAAATTGAATATTATTCTTAAAAGAAAAATATACTGAGAAATGTTCCTACAGTTAACGTGAAATTTGAGTTGGATTTCCTCTCTAAAAAAATCGAAAACTGTTATGTGGTTCATTGACGGCAACCTTCCCCTATATAATTATATTCAAGGACTCTATATCAATTAAAATTATTAAAAGCACTTTATTTGTACCTTCCAGTCTCTGACATTTTAATACTTGATTGTCAGATTTTTTAAAATTGTTAAGAAACAATTGTTTTTAGTTAAAAAAAAAAATAGATACAACTGAAAAGATACACATAAAAACAATTTTTTTTTTCAATCATAAGTATTGCATGAATTAAAAAAGAATAGAGGTAGTGGGGAACATTTCTTATGTGCTAAACAGAATAATAACATGCAGTAGTAATAAAATAAAAGCAAGCAATAACAAAAGAACTTCAAAAATACTGAAATCGGGATTAAACAAAGGGAAAATGAATGCCTGTATGAAATATGAAGCATATGAGTCACAAAAATGTATCTTAAACAACTTACTACAAAAACGCGAGAACCATAGTTTTTGCATTTCTGATGCATAGGATGTATCAAGGAGCTGAATTTGGCTCATTTCGATATCCCCTTCCCTTTTACATTTGTTAGAAATTTTTAAATTCAAGGTTTACGAAGACATTTTTTCCAAATTTTCAAAGTTTTCAAGCAATTGGAAATGAAATTCATTTTTTTAAAGTAACTTTCATTTTCTAAGGAAAGAATTGGGCATTATCTCAGGCTAATGCAAAAGATGGAGGTCCCCGCTTTGTGGGAGACGCTAAGCTATTGTTTATTTACCTAAAAGGTAAATCCTTTACTAGTCAAGTAATGAACCATTTTATGTGTCGTTTGAAACTTTTTTTTTTTTTTTGCTGAAAAGTAGAATATTTTGGAAATTGTTGTCTCGTATTTTGTTCTGGTATAGCTAAAATATTTTTCACATAATAAGGAATTATGTGTATCTTGCAAACATATGTGTCAGTGGTGCCCCCAAGGGTGGGTTCAAGGCGCACAGTGCGCCATTTACATTTTTAGGAGAGGATAATTTTGAGGGGTTTTGATCTCGTTTGGACTAGAGGGAGTTCTTACCTGGAGCTGGTGGTTTGAAGAGGGTTTCATTTTATTGCAAATTCCTGACTCTGTTGCATTGTATTTGCTAAGGGAGACAGTTACACACAGGGTATCCGAAAAGTCCTTGAAACATTTTAAAAATTCATAGAGAGGCAACAAAGTCTCGTATGACTGTGCGGTATGCACCATAATCCTTCACAGGTTCAAAAAGATTTTATGACATCGTGAAAAGAGGAAAAGAAGAAAAAAAACTGTTACTATACGTAATAGCTGTATCGTTTCAGTAAGATCATGTGTGGTGTTTAATTCTTTTATTCAACCGAAAGTAATACTTTTCTTTACTCGAATCATGGGAAGAACTTGAGTATTGTTTAGATGTTGTTCGAGCAACATACAGAGCACACATTGAACTTTAATAATCAAAGGTCATGTTTTCTGTTTAATAAAGGGATTAAACACCTCACATGACGTTTGTTGCTCTTACTGTGACAGTACAAAGATTACTTATAAATCATTATTTCTTTGCCCTTTTTTTCCATTTTCATTTTTTTAATCATAAATAGTTCTTGAACCTGTGAAATATTACTACGCAAACTGCATATTCGTACGAAAATTTGCTGCTTTTCTATGATTTTTTAAAATGTATCAACGGCTTTTCAGACACCCTGTGTAGTATGAATCAGAACTTGTACTACAACCCAAATTCAAAATAATAGAATATCAGAACTGTTTGAACGAAACTTGTCCCTGAGTCGGGAAAAATGAGCGCATGCAAATTAAAAAGAGTGAAACTCGTTATTAATGAATGGGTAAATCAATTTAAACAACTTTTCAGATATAATTTTAACAACTTATGTGGGTAAAAATATTACAATAATCTATTCATTCAATGTGAATTTTAAAAAGTAGCGAAAATATTTGCATACCTGTTAACCGATAGTTTGCAACAAGTATGGAGCTTAGCGGCCGGATAATTTTCTCTCTTTTAAAAGCCTTTTATTGCTCAAAATGGGTCGTCAAGGTGATAAATAGGGAAAAAACGAAGTTACATATTGTATCATTTCTTAAAGTTAGAAAGAAACTATCCAAGTCAATTCAAATGAACGTTTTACAATCTATGGTATGTAAAGTTTTAAAAGAATATCGAGGGACTGACCAACTAAAACGTAACCGAAGTAAACGAGGTAAAAAAAATTGTAACACCTGGCAGAGATGAACCCAAAATGATGTAAATCGTCCAAAATAATCGTTGAAAAATGCTTCTTACATCCATAAGAGTTGAAAATAATGTATAGTTATCTTGTTCAGTCTAACTACACTTGGAGGGTTGCATAAGCTGCAATTTTTATTTCGAATCTACGAAGTAAGACCAAAGATAAACAAGAAGCAGAAACGTGCACGACTCTCCTGGAGCAAAACGAAGCTCATACAGGGGCAACAAGGTTGGAAAAGTATTATATTCAGTGATGAATCATATTTTGAAATATCTGTAAACAAAAGGTGTTCGGGTTTGACGTTTAAAAAGAAAAGCTTACAAGAAATCTTCTGTAAGAGGATCTCTAAAATTTGAGACATTCTTTATGGTGTGTGGGTGCATGAGGGCTGCTGGAATTGGACGCTTGTATGTATCTTAAAATAAAACAGTGTGTGATTTCCGATGTTTATCAATAATACCGCATGATACTTCATCTGAGGCACAGCAGTGACACATTTTATCTTTCAGCAAGATTCTACTCCGTGTCATGTCTGCAAATCGATTCATAGATTTCAAACGGAAAGAAGAATTTCGGTATTAAACTGGTCAAGCAACTCTACCAATCTCAATACGATCAAGAATTTATGGTACCGTCAAATCTAAACAAAGCGGTTCAAGACCTGGTGCCCGCCAACAAAATTGAGCTCATTGCCGCATTGAAGAGCGTAATGGAAACAGTGTCAGAAATGATTATTGTAAACATGTGGTAGAATCCGTGTGTAAAAGGATTAAAGCATTGAATCTTGCAAAAAATGACGCATTCTGGTATTGATCTTGTTTCTTATGAAACTGTTTTTCCCCCATTAGTTTGAATATACTAATTTTTTGACTCAATGTAAACCTTCATCACTATAAACTTTTGGATTATTCTGTCTAAGATTATTTTTAATTAAGTATATTTGAAATGAAATGCACACTTTAAGGTCTAAGAAAGGTGGCACGTTCATTTAATTACCTAATTTGCACTTATATTTAGTTAGAATAAACTTTTTACCAAAAAGTGAGAAGTATTCTATCATTTTGAATTTGGGTTGTATTAATTCCGGCCTAGTATGACTATATAGTGTACAAGGTCCCAAAATTGGCTCATTGTCTCAAAAGTTCTATCGCCAGAAGTTGGCTGAAGAGAATATTGTTTTCAATTTGCTCCCCAGGTGTTATGAAAAGATTCTGAACAGTCTCTAAACCTTCCTTCTCGACAAAGCAGTCCCAGTACATAAGGTCACTTTTTAAAGATAAAATCTGTTGTGCTCGAGATCCAGCTAAAACCTTGTTGCTCTTTCTTTTGCTATTTTGTTTTTAATTTAAAATTAATCTCAAGAGAGCAATTTAATTTTATTATTTTTAAATTGTGCAGGATCGCGTTTTGATATAAAATACAATGCTATAAGTTTTTTTCCTCTGAACTCTTGGGGGTTTTTTGAGCAATCACAATTGCTTATTGCTTTTATTTGACTGTTTATGACGTTCCTATCATTTTTCCCACCGCCACCCTCCGCAGCATCACCGTCGACCGGGTCCTCACGATGCTGCATCTCTAGCGAAAACAGTCTCCAGGTTTCGTCAATATCCTACACTTACACGCATACATACACGCACCTACACACACACACATACATACACCTACACACACATACATACATCTACACACATACACAAACACATACACACACAAACACACACTCACATACACACAACTACCCACACACTCATGCCTGCACACAGACACAAACACATATGCCTACACACACATACACATACCCCCACACACACATACACACAACTACCCACACACTCATGCCTGCACACACACACACACACACACACATACATACACCTACACACACATACATACATCTACACACATACACAAACACATACACACACAAACACATACACACACAAACACACACACTCACATACACACAACTACCCACACACTCATGCCTGCACACAGACACAAACACATATGCCTACATACACATACCCCCACACACACATACACAAACCCCTACACACATACACACAACTACCCACACACTCATGCCTGCACACAGACACAAACACACATGCCTACACACACACATACCCCCACACACAAACACACACTCGTGATTGTGAAAAACATAATCTGAATTCAAGGTGACAAAATTCAAATTATTTTTCTTTTTTAATTAATATATTCTTCGATCGTTTTCGTCGGATGTTCCTTCATCCATTGACTCCCCAGTCCAATTCTTGTCCTCTGATAGCGGATAGCAATGCGATGGTGAAAAAACTCGTTCGTGAAAAGAGCGATGCGATACAAAGCAGCAATGTTTTGGGAGCTCGTATTCTTGTATTATGAGATTGAATGTTGAGCTTTGCAAGCGGATGTGAGATTTATTCGACCAATCACAATGCTTTTTAGCAATAATTGTGATCTAATCGAGTCGTGACTATTTACTACGTGGAGAACAAGCACTCGGGCCTGATTAACGCACGGTCCGGCGGGTCCGCGGACCTGGGCACCATAAATTTAGGGGCACCAAAATAGCCTTGCCTAAATTCACTTACTTACTTCTTTTTTTTTTTTTTTTTTTTTTAAGCTCATTTTACTTTTTCTCAACTTTAAGGTAGAGGGGGGGTCAAATTTTTTTAAAAATCAGCTCAAAAACTCATAAAGTGAAAAAAATTTCACGTAAAGAAGTCGTTGTCCCTTAGCTCTGGAATTTCAAAATAATTACTCGGATGACATAGATGAACATTTTCCATCAGAAGAATTAACACACTTTCAAATTTTTGCAAAAGGAAACCCTTCTGCTGGAGAATGTTTTAAAAGGATAAGATCACTAAACATTACACATACATTTTCGAATGAGGATTCAGCCCTGCGACTTCTTCTTACCTTGCCTATCAGCAGCTGTTCCAGTGAACGTTCCTTTTCATTTTTGAAAAGAATCAAAAATCATTTGAGAAGCTGCGTTTCTCAGGATAATTTACAGGTGTTTTCCTTATTGACCATTGAAAATGCTGTGACATCAAACATAGATTTCGATTATTTGATCGACACATTTGCCTAGAAAGCCAGAAAGAAACCTTTTTAAAGCTTGATGTCAGAATTAGTAAGATTTTTTTTTTTTTTTTTGCAGTTTCAAATTGTTTTTTAATTTTTTTTCGCCTTTTGGTATTCAAATCCCAGGTTTCCTTTTAAATGTAGTCATGTTCCTTTAAAATATATTTTCTAGTATATTAGACTTCTAGTATGAAACATTGACTTTAAAATTGCGCAGATTTTCTCATGGGGGGAGGGGCACCAAATTCTACTCCGGACCTGGGCACCAGTTTGGCTTGATCAGGCCCCGGCACTCTATTTGCCGACATGCTTCGCTTGCTTCGGGCTCTAACGTTTTTGGCAGCACAGCTTTTATGAACGCACCGTTGCTTTATTAATTATGTTGGAGATTGTCTCAAGGAAGTTTTTAATATTATCCTCTAATACTGAAAATCAATTGCTCGCAGGTTCATGTTTGTAATTTTTGTTCTCATGGAAGCAGGGCTGATTAATTAGACTGAGTGCCGAAGTAGAGCAAAATTATGGAGACCCTTTCTATTCTCAACTTAACCGCTTCGTACTATAAGAAACAAATGATGTAATATTTATTAGATGTACACTAGAGTGTATCGAAAAAAACTTTTTGGGAAAATTCAGAAAGATGTTTCTGGCAATATTTCTGATGATTTTTAAGTCTCCACACACCAGTCTCAAAAATACTTGCAACGGCCCCTACTCGGCCAGCTCTGACACTTTTCAAATGTCGTAAGGACATTTAAATTGTTCAAATAATATCTGCAAAGTTGTTGAAATTGTTTTACCCAGCCATTAATAACATGCTTTGCTTTATTTAGTTTGCATGCATTAATTTTACGCAATTCATTGACAAGTTTTGCTTAAATAGTTCTCATATTCTATTACTTTGAATTTGGGTTGTACTATCTCTCAAAACGGTGAAAATGAACGATTAACTATCAATGTATTTTGCTGTCTGTTTGGAAAAAGAAACAAAACAAATGCAGTTTTTAACAACAGTGAGATGTTATTCCATCTCTATCAACTATAATGCAAAAGCAGCAAGATCAGTAGCGCACACAGGAATTTCTCAATGGGGTCAGAAGGTTTTTCATATCATACTCCAACACGCATTCAAACATATTATTTTGATTTTATCGATTGTTGGGAAGAAAATCATTATATATATATATATATATATAATATACGTATAATAAATATTATATAAAAAATATTGCATCATTTTTGATATAATATATTATCATTTACTTCTTATAATACGAGTCAAGTTAAGAATAGAATATATATATATATATATATATATATATATATATATATATATATATATATGAGAGAGAGAGAATAATTACTTAGCATTAGATAATAAAACAAATTTATGAACAACAAATATTTAATTAAAATACCAGGAAGCGCAAAAATGAATAAATATACTTTTCTCGTTGTTAAAAATAAAAAGAGCGAAGCAAAATCATCATTGCAGAAAATTTATGTTCACTAGTTCGATTTTGTAGGAGAAGAAAGAGATAAAACAAATTTATTGTTTTCATTTATTAAATCTGAAATGCTTGTTACCTTTGCTGGGAAATATTTTTCTTACTACATGCATAGGATTACAGTCAAGTAAGAAAAAAACTTACGGGTCATGGGAGGGGTCCGGACCCTCTGGACCCTCCCCTTGTGTGCGCCACTGAAAGCGATGTTCAAAGTAATAACTCTGAAAAATATTCGACTTGACAAGACTTAAGAGTAGGGCTGGGTGATCCCCTCCAGGAAAGTTTTGAATTAGAGAAATAATATTGTATTTGGAAATGTTTTTTGTTGTTTTTCTATCCTTTGCACCCCTTCCTCCCCCAAGAACATATCGATATATCGAAAATATTGATATTTGGAGAGCGATATATCGCGGTATTAAAATTTTGATATCGTTCAGTCCTACTTAAGAGTAAACTTGAAAGCCGACACTCATCGTTTAACGGGATAATACAGCATCCAGATTTTGATATTCACCACGTGCGAGCATGAAGGACATCTAACCACTTTACCAGTCTCTGTAAAAAAGGTTTAATTCGTGACACGTGTTCTGCTGATGTGATTGTACTGGAAGTTAAAACTATGCTGTATATATTCATAATTGGTGTCAGTAAACTTAGAGAATTCCCCCGATCGTGCTTGGCGTGGCCCTCACATAAGTAATCTTTTTTAGATATCTGTAATTCAAAGGGTCTCTCTCTCTCTCTTTATTGAATATATTTAAATACTGCAAAATACATCGCATCACTTTTTTTTGGAAGAATTTGAATAAATATTAATAGACGGTACTAGATTGTATATTTCCTGGCAAGGAAATAACAGCTTTTCTACATAACAATGAACTAATTTAGTGTTTTATTATTGCTGAGAATGGCATTCTTTGCTATGTTTAGAATCACGGCACGACGGTGCCAACCATTGAAAGCGACGCTGATTACAACGGGTGTAACGCATATAAAATAAGTCAAGTCTTTCTTTTAGTGACTACTACGTACCGAAAGAAAACAAAATTGAAAAATAAGATGTGTATATATATATATATATATATATAATGTATATGTATATATGAGGTGCCCTTCTCAATTAATAATATTCCCAAGAAAAATAATCTCTAGTAATATACAGCAAGTTACTATAATTGGGACAACACACATTTTTAAAGAAAATCGTTCATTTGTCGGGGATTCTCTGCCTCAAATAAGTTTTAACCACATTTTCTTAGAACACACGACTTCCCTTAAGCAATGCAAACCGATTTGGCTGCATGATCATGACAAGTAGAAAATTTTCCCTTCAGTTGCTAAAAGAAGTGGATTGTGTGAACTGTCTGCTTCTGACGTGCATTTAAAACATGGATATCACTCCAAAGAAAAGGACTAGAATTGTTATCCTTAATCAGCACATACTTCTATGACTATGAGGGATATTGTTGCAGCAGTTGGAGTTCTAAAACCCAGTATTTCTATGATTGAATAGAATCTTTTGAATCAGCAAAAGAATTTTCGGACAGTGTCTCCAAGACAGAAGTGTAAATGTGGAAGCATATGCAAGACCACGCCTCTAACAGACAAATTTCTTGCACGAAATAATAAAATGCATCCTTGAAAAACAAGTGCAGATCTTTCAGAGCGAATTATTAGCTACTGGTGTGAGCATGGGTTCATCAACAATTCGACGAAGACTCATTGTGTCTGAGAGACTTGCAGGAACATTAATCAACAAATAGTCATTAACACATGCAAAGAGGAGAAAACGTTTTGATTGGATCAGGACATATCAATCTTGGACTGTACAAGGCCAGAAAAGGGTTGTATTCCAATGACGAAACGCATTTTATAGTGTAAGGGTTTCGACCATTGAGAAGAGATATAATGGAGGGAGTGAAGACTTTCATTAGCGAAGGAAAGACACCAAGTCACGTGACAGGTTTTAAAGAAAAGCATTGGAAGAAATCGGGTTTCCTTGGCTAGTTTCACGCAAAACGTGTCAATCATTCGTCGTTGTTGAGTCACGTGACTTGAGCTCTTTGCCCAAGCTTTTGCTTGGCCGATGGTTGGATTCCTCCATTTTTTATTCCTGCTCTAAGGTTTCGACCAAGATTTGTCAATCGAACTGGTTGAGAACTCTTCAGGGGAAAAACTTCTCATTCAAAGAATCAAGCGCCCTCAGGAAGAGATGTTGAAGGTTATTTTACTTCTGGGGGACCTGGAAGTTTAGTACTAGCTGAAGGAATGGTGAATTCTAAAAACTACATTTCCAATGCTCGAAAGATAAATTTGTGCGTATGACGCAAACGCTCGCTGGTTGTGTTGGTATATCTCAATAAGATCTTCCAAAATATTGCTTTCAAGAACAGAAATTAACGGTTTTGTATTGCCCCCTATCAAAAATTTGTGTGAGTAAAAGGAACTGCTGAACAGAGAAAAAGAGATTGGTTTTGTTTGATGAGGACGAGATCAAATTTAATGTTTAAATTGAGTGAAATTCATGCCAAACTGTAGACAGGATCTTATTCAAGCAAGAGGAGGACATTATTCGTATTAGATTGTTGTACCGTTGCATATCAATTAACCTATACCAATAATTGAACAGCATTTATAAACTTTTTTGAGCTTGTCCCAATTAATTTGCACAGTTCTGTATAATGCAACACCTCATCCATATTTGTACTGCATTTCAATTGTTGCTGAAGAGTAAAAAACGCACGAGATCGTCTTCGATATATTTTTAATTGAGTTGAGCGACGACTTCTTAATGTGTAACAACGTTATGTGTGATTGATTTTATTATATAATGGAGTCAACTTTATATACGAAATTAGTTGACTATACCTTCAACTAAGGTATAGTTTGGTAGTTGTTCTATACCTTCCCGACTTCCTCATACATATTATATACAAGGTGTCCCAAAACTACCGCATTAACTCTGCACAGCTAGATTCATCATTAGGAGTACATAAAAACTGCTCAAAGAAGCGTTCCTGTACGATTCATAGTTTACCGAGAAAAATGCGAAAAATAAAGTATGACGTCACTGTCGGTGCAAATAAAAAGCACTTTATTGGACACATCAACAACAGTATTTTCATATCTTTCCAGACGATAATGTTTAAAGCATCATTACACGTTTTTGTTGTTATACCTAATGTACGTATACTGCTGTTAATTTGTTTAATAAACTGTTTTTTCTTGCACCGATAGTGACGTGTCAAATTATTTTTTTGAGCGCGCCAGGGGGACGGAGGGGGGGGGTCCTCGAAGTTCGTATTTTTGCCGGAGAGGGTCCGCGGGGGTCTAAAGTTTGGGAACCTCGAGTTTATATGATAAGTCGCAAAAATATATGTGCTATTTCTCACCGGAAAGTTATAAATTCGTCTGCTACAGGAGTAACCTCCCCTCAGTCACGTTATATACCAGCTGTGACGAAAGTGAATAGAATTTCTTTATTTATCCTCAATAGTTTTCTTAAAACTTTCGCCATATTGCAAATAACAGCTCCTGCTTGTTAACTATTCCAAATGCCTACAACACTATTGAAATAGTATTTTTCCCAATTTCGAGTTAAACTTGAGATTTGAAAAGCTTAAAACAATGAGCCCTGGTTCTGCTATCTTGTGCAGGAATTTAACCTATCAACATTCTTCATTTTAATTAATTTAACTAACTGCATTGTTGAAACTGCTGGTTGCATTTGGCAACTTTCAGTGGTGAAATGCTTGTAGCACCAGCTGCACCCAATAACGAGCCGAAATTGCACCTTTAGCTTTAGAAAAACTAGCACACTCAATCCAACGTGTTCCAGGGGGGTGGAGATGAAACCCGGGCGCCTTTACTGCTTCCTATTGCGGATCTCCCCCCCCCCCCGTCTTGTACGTGTTTTTGAATAAATTGTGTGATATTTATTGTTTTGATTTATTATATACGAAGTCTTGGTACATTTTTCACATTGAATTCAGTTCTGATTAAAACTTGTCATAAAAGGCATTTGATCACATTTCAGACTTTCCAACATAGATTAAAAGTTTTCATGACTTGAATTTGTCTGTTCTTGCCCTAACTTTCGTAAGTCAACTTATATTGCTTAGTAATTTTAATGTGTTGCTGACATTTACTACATCGTGATCCGTGCCGAAAATGAAGAGTACGTAATTATGAATCACTTACTGGAACGACTAAAAATATTCAGTTATATTACAATCATGGAAAATAAAATGGAATACCAAATTTTAATCAAGAGTACCATATTAATACGCATATATATGATTCGACATTTGAATATCCTACTTTATTTCCTATGTGAAGTTCTTCGGCAGATAAAAATCAAAACAAATTTTTAACAATCTGTTCATATCTACTGACGAAACAAAAACACTGATCAAAGTCAGAAAAAGTATAAGTAAAAGAATAAATACTACATTCACTTCATGCAATAACGCAAATGAAAGATATTAACGTTCGCACAATATGAAAGCTATGACATTAAAACATAAAAAACGAACTGATGTGTGCATTAGGGTGGGCCGAAAAAACTCTTTTATTTCGAAGTTGTAATAGCACGGAAATGTTGCGAATTATAAAGACAAACAAAGGAAAAAATCTTCTTGAGTCATGGCTAAACAGTAAGTTTTCTGGGTAAGCGAAAAAACCATTCCGTCCAATTGCTGGGTTGACAACATAAAGCAAAGGTTTTGGCAAGTACCTGATGTATTGTATGGCTTGGTAAACAAGTTTTGGGCCCTCTTAAGATGGTTTCATAGAAAACCACATTGGCATGAATGCTTTCAATATAAACGTCACTAATTCTTGAAGTTCAGATGCGAGGCTTTCTTCACTTATATACACAATTTGAGAGTTCTATTTGCCTTTGTCAACCACCTCGAATGTGATAAACGCCGAGTATTTCATACAGCCAAATCTTCTTTACAGGTCCCTGATTCAATTGCCTTTGAAATATCAATTTAATGATGCTGATCTTTGCTGAACGCGGTTTGGTCCATCTCTGAGACCAGGCAATCGATACTCTGAAAGTTAACTACCGGAAAAATCTAGCAGTCTACTAACTTTTCCCCAATTGGCCCTTTAGAGGTACTAGACCCCGTTGTCTTGCCATCCAAGAACTGAAACATGTGGTGGAATGGCAACTCATTGAAATGGCAGAAACAAACTGCTCATTGCAGTCATACACTCAGGAACATTGAAAATAGCGCGACAAGAAAGAAGAAAGGTACAATCCTGAAATTTTGCATATAAGAAGAGTGACATATGATATACAAATGATCCGGTGCAATGCGCATGATCGTTTACCCTACAGTATCGGTGAAATCGGGAAAAAGGTGCTATATAAACCATTGCATAATTTAAGATTTGTAAATGTTACGATTACAGACGGATATTCGGAGAACCTTAATGAGTAAAGGATGCTAGGTAGACGAGTTAGAAAACGTTTCTCACAGTTAAGCGAGTTCGAGGGAGGTTTGATCATCGGCATGAAAATTGCCGGCTGGTCGACGAGCCGTGTTGCTGCCCAGGTGGCTCGTTCCGTTAGAAACTGTTGGAGGCAGTGGGCACGAGATTGTACCCACTTGCCAAAAAAAACTGGTCTGAAGCGACCGGGAAGACCACGAGGAGAGAGGGTGGAAGGATCATGCGGCAAGCGATCGTGGATCTCAGTGACTCTTTTCACCATACAAGCATACGTAGGGGTAGCAGTTGTTCCTCGAACCATTTCTAAACATCTTGCGGTCCTGAATCTGCAGTCCAAGCGCCCTTTTCGGGTACTCCCTTTTCCACCAAAGCATAGGCAACTCCGTCAGCAATGGTGCGCAGCCAGAGCGATGTGGGATGTCACTGACTGGCAAATGGTGGTGCTCAGTGATGAATCCTGATTCGTTTTAGGGTCAGATGGTATCTGCGCACGGATGTGGAGGCGCCCTGGAGAAAGGTACCAGTCCATCCATTCTATCGCACGATACACTACCCGCACAGCGGGCAAGGTGGTCTGAGAGGCTATAGCCTATGATAGCCGGTCCACTCTAGTTGTGGTACGTGGAACCTTAACGGGCCAGTGTTATTTTAATGACATTCTGCAACCACATCTAGGATCGTTCCTAAATGACCTCCCAGGAGCAATTTTCTAGCAAGATAATGCTCGTCCGCACACAGATAGAACTGCTCAAGACTTCTTATGTCTTTTTGAGACTCTTCCATAGCCAGCCCGCTCCGCCGACTTGTCCCCTATAGAGCATGTATGGGATCAGCTGAACGCCAGATGTCGCCATGCTACTCTGTGCAAGATTTAGAATTGACTGTTCAAAATTTTCGGGTCTATCTCCCTCAGAAGAACACCAGACGTTTAATTAGCTCAATGTTAGACCGTATTCCGGCTTGTATTGCAGCAAAAGGGGGTCCAACACGCTATTGAAGTAGCCCTGTATTTATCTCATTTCTTAGCCTGTATTAGTTTAATTGTCTACATTTTGCGATCAAGTGTATCTCTGATCTGTATTATTCTGTACATTAAATTTCACTTCAATCCAATGCTTCATGCTTGGGGCGCTATTTTCAATGTTCCCGAGTGTAGTTTATTGAGATTACTACTGACAGATGCAGACTGAAAAAACAATGTTGGGAGACAACTAACGTGATTCTAAGATGGCGTGGAGGAGAGCTCTCCCAGCCAGGCGAGTGACGTTGTCTGGATTGCTGTCCGACGTCTGCGCAGGAGAGTTTTTAACATTTGCGCTACCGGAAAACATTGACTGAACCTGACATACTTTTTTTTCTACCTCATTTTCAGTTCGACTGAAAAAATACTTCATCTATTATATTTGAATACTAATTATTCATCAAATGCCAAAAACCTATAAAAATGTAAATTTTTCATTATTTTGGAAAATTTTGAGGCCCATGCGCTATCAAAAGATATTAGCTGATCGAAACCAAATTTAAACACAATGTTTTTAGGCTCTGTTTAAAGACGTCACAAACTATTACATTAAGAAAACATCTAATTAAAATTTTTTTAAAAAAATCTCAAAAATGTATTTTTTTTTTTTGGTTTTTCAAATTTTGTCAAACTTTAGGCCCCATGCGCGAACGGAAGATGTCAATCGATTTACACAATTCTTTTTTCCTTTGTTTGTCTTTATAATTCGCAACTTTTCTGCGCTATTAAAACTTCGAAATAAAAAATGAGTTTCTTCGACTCACCCTAATCAACAGGCTAGTTATAATTAAATTTAATTCAATGTATAATTTCCCCATTTTTAAGATAAAAGTGCCATGAGCGCAATGAGCAACAAATAAAGATATCTCACTGGAACAGTGAGACGAGACATCATGACTCTCACTGTTTCTTCATTGCAAAATATAAACTCAATAGCTACCATTCTCAGACTACGAAAAATGGAAAACACCATTCTACCTCTAAAATGAACGTTAGTTAATTGGCTAATATAAGAATAGTAACACCAGTCTGTAATGTTTATCTAACAGTTTAGAAACAATGCAAAAAACAAGGGAGATATTTTACTTCGATGGGGCACTAGAAAACAACCTTGTTCTATAATATTGTTTTACAGTATGCTGACTTGACTTTTCAAAAGTTACCTGTCTCACTATACCCACTTCTTCCCTACGCCAAAACGCATTATTTATGCAGCAAAAATGCATAATTATGCATGCAAACTGATCTAGACGATCAGTTTTTTTGCGAGGGGCGAAAAATTAATGAATTTTATAAGAAAGAAGAGGTCACTAATAAAAATAAAACAAAAACAAAACGGTAAAGGACGTTTATTTTTATTTATTGAGTAATGTGCATCATTAAAGGAGTTTAAATGAAAGTTAAAACTCTTATATACATCCTTTTGGTGAAATGCCAGATTCTTCATATCCTCTTTATAAGAAGCAATATTAGTGCGGGTGCTTCTTTATACTGACACACTAGTTATTTTTCCACCTCTGATTTTATAAAATATAATTTCAGTAAATAAAGAAAGAACAATCGAAAATTGTAGCAGAACTTCTATGAAAATGTTTTTTATAAAAGCGGTGCACCCATACTTAAACATTTAAGTGCATTTTATGTGAAAGTAGACTTTCTTCAGTTGACTTTTTGTATTCTTCTCCCCAATGGAAGGAATTTAACCCCTAAACCCTTCCCTTCTGCTCTACCTTGGTTAGGGGAAAGGATGGGATTCAAGCAATCTCCCCGGCAAGTAGTCGAAACTGATGCTCTAAAAATGCAAAAAATGTAGATCATTTTCGATAGCATTGGAAAACAGGTTTGGGGATCCTTTACTGGATTTTTTTTTTTTTCTTTTTTGAATTAAAGTCTAAAAAAAGCGATAGTAGTGTCAATTTCTTTTGTCATGTTGTTGTGGGGGAAGGGGGGACAGAAGATCGGTGGTCTACTCTCGGAAAATTTTAAAATTTTTAAACCTTTTGAAGCGGGTTATTGTCCTAATAACCCTCCCCCTCTGTTTTTGCATCTATTAACTATTTCTTGCTTTATGAATTAAAGTACTATTTTTCCTCCAAAATTTCTCCTTCGAAAAAGAATAAGCCACCCTCTTGAATTAAAAAGAAATAGTCCCAAAACTTTTGAGGGACAACTCTGAGAAGAAATATCTATTACAATATGATTACATGATTTCAGAAATCAGTGGTTTCAGTAGTTTTCTCCTCAGAAGCAAAATATGTGGCGCCATCTTTTGATTGCTGTTAAATATCATGTTGGAGTTACCATTAATTAATTTTTTTTTTCTACGAAGCACAAAAAACAAGAAATATACTCGCGCAAATGAAGTTATAAAACAATCAAAACTACTATCCATCTCCTGCCTTATTTTTCAGAAAAAATGAGAATTTTTTATTTAAAAGGCTTACAAATTTGCATTGGAAGAATTTTATGAACAAAAAAGTAAACTTTTGAATCCCATCAAAAAATAGAAAAGAAAAACGGATTTTATATCATTTAAATAGACATTTTATTTCATCATATTTCGAAGCTAGACTCAATATATTTAAATAATCTGAAGCAGCAATGTTTATTTTCTTGTATTGACATACAATATACTTGTATTGCAAATACAAATTGTTCGGTATTTTGAAAATAAAAATTTATTATTATATATATATATATATATATATATATATATATATATATATATATATATATATATATAATCACTATCTAGCACTATCTTTTTCAGGCCTAGTGTGATCCACTGATATAGCATTCATTCTTTCATGCAGTACGACAATCTATCGGCGGATGCCATTACCACGAGAATTTCGACACGCAGTTTCCACATCAGATGAAGGCATATGTAATCTATTCGATGCGAAACTGCACTAGGAAATCAATATTGCGATGAGCACTCCAAGACAAACGAGTACTCGAGAGATCTTTTACATGCCGCATAATCATGTGGCACGTACGCTGTCAATTTTCGAAATCTTGAAAATCGACAGACTAGAGCCAGGTTCGAAGCTGCGCCTAACCCCTACCACTACTATGTCAGCTTTCCTCTAATGTACTTTTGATAAAATCCAGCCAACTTATACTTCGAGTCCACTTTATGAAAACGCTTTTTTAAAAATTACATTTGAAAATGTTCTATCTAACCTTTCAATAAAATCCAAGCATCGAAACGAACTCGAAAGGGAATCTAACCTTGGGACGAAACCCAAATTTTGAATGTTTTCCGAACTTCGAAAAAAATCCGTACTGCGACGCTGAAGTTAGAAAAAAATACAAATTTTGGAATTTATCAGGTCTTTAAAAAACATTCAAATTTTGAAACTTTTCCGAACTTAAAGGGTTTTTTTCTGAGAGTTGAAAATTTTCTAAAAGTTGAAAAAAAAATACGATTTATGAAATGTTTCGAACTGAATTTTCTGAATAAGAAACAATTATACCTTCAAAATATTTCTGACTTTAAAAAAAATTCAAATGTTGAAAATTGTTTTATCCTTTTAGGAAATCTGAGCTTTAAAATTTCTCTAAAGTTTAAAAAAATATATATTTCGAAAAATAGTTCTGAAAATTAAAAAAAAAAATCTTTTCCAGCTTTGATTTTTTTTCGAACTTTAAAAAAATATATATATTGAAAATCTGAAAATAATTCCGAAATTAGAAAAAAAAAACCTGCACATTTTGCAAACTTAGACTAAACAAAAGCCTTTAATTTGAACAAGAAAATCCAGAAATTGCAGGAAAAAGCTTTCTGAAATTAAAAAAAAAGTTCTGGAAGTGAAAATAATTCTGAACTTTTTATGAATTGAAAAAAAGTCCTGAGCTTTTTCAGTTTTTCTTTGAAAAAAAAAAACCCGAAACATTTCTGGACTCAGAAAAAAATTGCCTTTTGAAAAACTACACCTTTTCCCGAATTTTTTGAAAAAAAAAATCATGAAATTAAGAACAAATTCTGAAACTTTTCTACAAATAAAAAAATTTTTTTTTTTTTTTTTTTTGGTTAAAATTTTTTTTGAAAAATGCCGAAATTTGAAGAAAATACGAAAGTTTTTTTCGAAAATTAAAACTCCTGAAATGTGAAAATAAAATCTGAACATTCAAAAAAGTCCTGAAATTTTTGTAAATTTCATTCGAATTGATTATAATTATTAAATCATTATAGAAAGTACATAACATAATTATTACTTTGATTCCAACGTGCTTAGTGAATTAAGAACTCTTGAGATCTAATCTTTAAAACAGCATTAATGATGATTACAGTAAATATTTGCGTATTACCAAAAACAATCTTATTTCTGATCGTAGAAAGTTTCGGTCCAACTTCAGTAAATACTACTTCCCGCCTAACAAAATGTTTTACATCAATGTGTGCTATGATAATTAATGATAAAGATATTACTGGGGCATTCGCGAACGGTTTTAGCATTGTTTATCAAGCTAGTACTAGTTATGAAGAAAATTTTAGTTTTTGTAATAACAATGTTTGTGACCTAATTAAAGTTGATAGTCTTGGTTATGATGATATGAGAGAGAGAGAGATCTTTGCCATTAACGCTTTCAAGTCCTCTTCTACAGTTGGCCTTGATAAATGTGTCTTCTTTTATCGTTAAAGGTTGTACTGGCGGGCTAATCTATCCTCTTCTTATTTTGTTTACCCTTTCTTTGAAAACGAACACATTCCCTGATGGTTGGAAGGGAAGCATACAAAAATTATTCTTGTTTTTAAGACAGGGAATAAAAATGAATGCAGAAATTATGTTCCACTTGCAATTTCGAGCCCTTTTTCGAAAATTTTGAAACTATTATGTATAAGCATCTCTTTCACTCCCTTGAGGACCAGCGTTTGGAAAACGAAGCGCAGCTACGGGACCGAACGCTCTGAAATGGAACGCCGCCATCGGCCCGAGCATTTACAGCAGTTAAGCCTAACTGATCAAAAATATTCATATTAAATCAGCATCTCAAAATAATGGCTTGAAATTTTAATTTTGCTTAAACAATGTACTACTGATTACTAATTATTAATATAAAGACTATTACATTATTAGAAGGAAGTGAAATAAGTAGATTACTAAAACTTTAACCATGTGCACAAAATTAAATGATATGTGCACAAAAACAAAGTTAGAGTTTGACATCGTGAGTGTGGAATCAAAGAAAAAGAAATGTAGCAAAAAAATATGTTCCTTATATAATTTTGATTAAAACAACTTAGGTCAACGAATTTAAACTAGTTATATTTCCCACGCGACAAGTCTCAAAACTGCTTCATAATTCACTCGAAAACATTCCCTTTCACTCACTTCGCTAACCATTTTTATTGCAGTTTTCCATTCTCCAAATAAAAAAGAATAAATACAGAAGAACAATATCAGAAAGGATTCAAAAAAAATCATAAACTTCAGGTCTCTTGAAATCATTCCTGTACTCTCATTGAACGGGGAATCCCAAAAGTCTGGAACACATACGCAAAAATATTTTAACCTTCCTTCCCTCCCCCATAATTTATTCAGCTAGATGTATATCTCTTTCAATTAATCATAAAAAAAAGAGAAGCAAAGATATAAACAAGAGCAATTGAGACCTCATAAATCATATGCGCAGAGCAGTGATTCACTGTTGTTTACATAAAAAAAATCTATCCCATTGAGAGGCCCAAATAAGAAACTAAAGCGTGTACATGAAGGTCAAATACCATGTGACTCGAATATGATCAAAGTTATAGCCATTTAGCGCCATCTATTATCGTTTAAGTATTCAATTCAATCGTTCAATTTCGAGAAAGCATATACGTGACGCTGGGACGTAAGCGTCGATCAGAGCGCGTAGCGGAGAAGTGACGCTGGGCTGATAGGAGAGGAATCGTTGCGTAGCGTCCGCGTGACTCTGGGTGCGAACGGGTTAAGTAAAAATTTAGTGTCAACTGCTCAGCATGGTTTTATCCTAAAAGTTCAACGAGTACCAATTTGTTTTTTGTTTACTTAATAAATCATTTCTTCTTTTGAAAGCAGTGGCCAACTTAATGTTATTTACACTGAATCTGCAAAAAGCGTTTGATGCGGTTGACTTCGGTATTCTTTTGAGGAAATTGAGCTACATTGGCTTTCACAATAATATTAATGACTTTGTTTTCTTTTTCATATTTAAGTGGTCATATATGTTTATTTCAATGGTGCTACTTCGGATGATTTTACTAATACTTTTGGCGTGCCGCAAGGCTCTAATTTAAAATCCTTCACCCTTGCTCTTTAGTTTGTTCATAAACGGTATTTCTAACACTTTTCACTGTTGTGGCTACCTTTTGTTCGCCGATAATTTAAAGCTCTTGAGAAACATTCGTACTATCTCTGACGCTACTCATTTGCAGATTGATTTGGATGATCTGCACCATTTGGGCATGGATAACACGCTTTATTTAAATGATAGTAAATGCAGTAATTTGAGTTACAGTTGTAGATTTGAGCCATTCATTCACCCTATAAAATTGACAAACAGTGTTTATTGCGTTTTGACTTGGTTACGTATTTGGGTATCACTTTTAGTACTAAGTTCGATTTTACGCAACATATTCACAACATCGTTTCAAAGGCATATAAGGTTCTCTGTTTTCCTTAAACGTAAGACTAGGGATTTTTCTAATGAACAAGGGCCTAAGACGCTTTATTTCTGTGTTTCGCCTTCTGCGCTCCAACCTTGAGTACTGTAGTCTTATTTGGGATCCCTACTACAATAATAAAGCTATAATTCTAGAGCAGATCCCATCCAAATTTATATATTACTTGTGTTACAGAACTGAACCACGATATTTTGACTTATTCTTACCCTTATTTGTGTAATATTTATACTGTTTCCAGTCTTAAATCACGCCGTGAATTTTTCTGTTTTCTATTTTTTTTTCTATAAAGACCTAAATAATTTAATGGACTGCTCCGATATTGTTAATTACATCCAGCATGCTGTCTCAAATACGACCCTTGTAAACCAAGAGCTGAGCCCCCAAAACACGATTTATGGCGGGTGGCCGGTTAAAATAATAAAAAAATTTAATTAAAAAACTTTGGCTCTAATCCCCCCCCCCTCCCACTAATTTTGGGTCACACGGCTGCGTGGGTGGATGAAAGGTCAAAAAAAAAAAAGAAAGAAAAATATTAAAGTGATGAGTTAAATGGCTAAAAATTATACAATAACATTAAATTATTAAGAAAAAACGCGTAGCAAATTTCTCCCCCAGCTATGTTGGGGCGAACGTGGTGCCTTCCAGCGGTAAAGTATCGATTATTAAACTAAAAAAAAAGATCACTTTCGTGGGGGGGGGGATTTTACAGGGTATTAGTTTCATTATATTGATTACCAAAAAAAATCCCCCCCCCCCAGTAACTATGGGTCAATTTGTCAAAAAAAAATTTTTTTATTCTTCTTTGTGTGGTCCAAGTCGAGTATTATTCGAACTTACGCATGACTGTTTAAGTTGCAAAAAAACCCCCCAATGTTTGAACGTTTATTCGTTAAAAAAAACTCGTAGCAATTCCCCCCCCCACACCTATGGAGGGGGTTGCAACGCGGTGGGCGGTTTTACAACGTGCTGCCCCCCCCCCCCAGGGATGAATTATCGATTGATTAAATTAAAAATAAATGATCACTTTCGAGGAGGGAATTTTACAGAGCATACATTTAATTGTTTTAATTGCAAAAAAAAAAAAATCCCTCCCCCTCCAGTAACTATGGGTCAATTTGTCAAAAAAAAAAATTGTGGGAGGGGGGGTTGCTACGCGGTGCGCGGTTTTACAATGTGGTGCCCCCCAGGGGTGAACTATTGATTGATTAAATAAAAAACAAATAACTGACGTGAGGGAATTTTACATTTAATTGTTTAAATTGCAAAAAAAAAAAAAACTCCCCCTACCCCAGTAATTATGAGTTTATTTCACAAACAAAAGTGATTTTATGTTAAAATTGCAATAACGATTTTTTTTTACTTGTAAATTTTAATGCGTTAATCCGATGCGTTAAATTAATTTTTAAAATAATAATTTGGTAATTCATATAGATTTATTTACCTTCAGCATATTGGTTGTGATAGTGTCTGTCTAGTTTGATAAAAATGTTCCTGCAATCTCGATATAAATCTGCTTCTGTTTAGATCTCGGAAAAATCTAAATCACGGAATTTCAGTTTTCAGTGTTTTCGAATCTTTGAAACTTTTATTCCTTCAAATAAAGTTTCTGTCAAAACATTCAATCTTTTATCTGGTGGCTGGCTACACTGAAAATTACCCTTTAAAACACTCATAATATAAAAACATCAAAATATATTTTTGAAAAAAGGATTTTTTTTACGTTTTGGTTTAAGGATGAGGTACAGCGTGCTCCGAAAAGAAAAACCAACAGCTATAACGACTTCACTGTGTTGGCTACAGTTGATCACTGGCGAAACTGCCCTCGAAACAGCAAGAAGAAATCATCACAAGCGTATACTTTCCCCATCCTTCTTTTCATACTGAGCACACAATGGTAGGAATTGAAGTCTTAAAAACGCAATAGGCCACCATTGATGACGTAGCAAAAGACATGGGGTTCAGAATTTTTTCCCCAGAAATGTTTCGATGTAGAAGTTCTAAAAACGCAGTTTCGGATGATCTTTGAATGATGTTGAAAGATAACCCAGACAGCACAGATCTTCCAATATTCGTTGTTATATCGTTGAACTGGTGCAAAACTCGTGACATATCACAAACGGATATCGACGCGATGTAGATTTCCTCACGTAGTTGGGCTTTTCCAAATATGGTTGACAAAAGTACGAAATTGGCACAGGTATCAAAATAAATCCAAAATATGTTTGAAAGTTTACATTTATAGTATATAGCGTATCTCTAATTTTTGTAATCATTTTGACGAGTTTTTACGTGTCTGAAAACTGTTTAATCTGCGCATGCGCAACAATTTCAGTTTAGAAAAATGGCTATTTACTGACTGTAGTATGTTTCCACGTTGTCAGTTGTCGGCTTGTGTATTGTTGCGATCGTGAGTGTGTAAATGAATTAGCGATTTCTTGTATTAACGTGAAGTAAGTAATTGCCTGCTTTTAAAGTTTTTTTTAATTATGTTTTCTAAATTCAAGAAATAATTTTCTGATCGTCAAGAACGACGTAGAGATAGCTTTGAATTAAAAATTCTCATATTATTATTATTATTATTATTTTGTTTGTTTGTTCAGATTATTGCTGGAATAAAATTTGTGAATTGTGCATACAAAAGAAATGGTTTATTGTCTACTTAAATATGAATACAAAATAGGTTATCAATGATTCATAGATTACTGCCATGTTTCTTATGGAAGTCTTAAATCTTTAAAATTACTTTTTTAAAACGCTAAAAATAGTTAACATCAGACATTTTTTCTTAAATTATTTAAATAAAATATACATATTTATTTATGTTTGAAATTAATTTAAAAATTATTTCATTTTTCTTGTCTTTCTTAATTATTTTATTGAGTTATATTCCAAATTTGAATTTTATTTATACGATTTTTTAAAAAATCTTAAGTATATTACTGTTTTAAAAAGTTTGAGGGTAAAAAAGTTTTTAAGACTTTCAAAAAGTGTGCAAACAGTCTATAAATTATTGGTAATTAATTTACCAAGATGCAATTTATGTAGATATTTCGTGACACAAACACATGAGAAAATCGTTGATAAATCCTCTGAAACAGGTTGTTAGTTCATCTAATATTAGTAGATAATTCCATTTAACCTCTAAAATCCGTTGAAAACTCCTCCAGAGTACAATATAACCAAAATAGAAATATCGTTGATATTTTGTAAGCATCCAAAAAACGTTGATAATTGCTCCCAAAAATGTTGAAAGTCATATCATATCTACAGCGATTTCACGTAAAATCGCTGTGCTGGGCGGACATTCTGCTGTTTTATCAACCAGTTCTCTACGAATTTAGGAGGATTTCGGTACATGTGATCACGTTGATGTTACATTACTTCTACGATTTTGGGACGATTTGTGCTGTTTGGGAAGAAAAAAAGGGACATGGGGGCTGAAATTTTTCGAAATTGAAGCCCTGAAAACGCAGTTATAAGTCATCTTTTATGACATAGGGGGGAGGGGAACAGAGATCGGAACTTTCTACATCGGAAATTGTTCGAAATTAGAGCCTTGAAATGCGATGGTCGCCCATCTTTGGTAGCGTTAAGGGAAGGGTTGGGTCAAGGAGCTGTTCCTCAACTTTTTGAGGTTGAAGCTTCAAAAACGGAATATTAGTGGATCTTCATTGATGTTAGGGGAAGAGTTCGGGATCAGGGGCTCTCCTTTGGAATTGAAGTTCCAAAAGCAAAAGTGAAAGATCTCTTTAACGACCTTTTCGATTTAAAAAAAAAAAAAAAATTCGATTTCGGCGAGTTTTTCGAAATTGAAGCTCCGAAAATTCAAAATTTTTGACGATCTTCGTTGACGTTGAAGAGAGGGGAGCAGGGACTCTTCCAGGAAACTTTCTGAAATTAAAGTCGTAAAAATAACAGTTGTTCGCGTTTTTTGGTGATGCATTGGGGGTGGGGCCTTCTCCCGGAAATTTTTCAAATATCACACACCTTTTTGGGGGAAGGGCGATCGCCCCAATCGTTTTTGGATCCGCCACTTGTTCATGTCCAGCTGCCTTATTAATCATCCCAGAATCTACAACATGTATTGCATACTAATAAAAATCCTGTGTGTATCCACCCTTTAGTAGTTAAACGATGCCTTTCTTTGGCATCTGAAACTCCAACTTCGCTAATTTTTTGCTTTAATAGACACGTTTAGTGTGACGTCAGGGGTTGCCAGAAACACGGGGAAGTTTCCAATCATGCCGTTGCTATGCGCGTTGCTAAGGGAGAATCAGCATAGGATCTTCGTAGGAATAGGGTTAGAGCGATGTTTAATTGATAGTTTTTTGGCAATTAAATGGTCTAAATAATTTTTTTAGTGGTTTCAAGTTACATATAAGCCACCTGTAGACATCATTTGACGAGTATCGATAATTTTTACATGTGAATCGGGTTAAAATTCGGCAAAACATAGAATTATGTGGAATACAAGTGTGTTTTCTAGAGTTATACACTCTTCTTATTGTTATTTCTTTTTCGTTGGGGGAGAGGGGGACAGGTCCGACATTTGAGAGGGTCAGGAGAGGTATTGCCCCTCTCATGTCTTTTGGAAAATAACTGTATTTCTATAAATTTGGCGTAATTTTTGCTTTTTTTCGACGCAACATACTCGTACATTGACTTTTTCCTTTTTGCACGTACCCTTCAAGGAAATTTGATATATCATGACTTGGGGGGGGGGGGGGGGGTGAGATTTTTCTTTTAAAGTTTAGAGCGAAATTTAATTATTATTATTTTTTTTAGGAAGAGGAGTAGTTTTAATTGAATTGTATGCATTCTTTTCTTTAGAAGACGAGAGACCATGTCAGACTAGTCAGCGATACCTGGAGGGAGTGAGAGAATTTTTCTGCATTTGTTCCAGTAATAATGCATATTTTAATGAAACTCCATTCCTTCGGGCTCTTTGGGGGAAAGGGAGAATTGCGTGTTTTCTTCAAATTGTCACGAGTATTTTAATCAATTTTTTTTTGTATTCCGAGGCGGGGGATTTCTACTTTACTCTACTTGTTATACATACTTTTTGTATCAATATACATAAATATACATTGAAAATTTCAGTTTGTTCTACTATTTGCAATGCATAGTTCAATTAAATTCTTTTTTTCTTCGGGGAGAGGGGATATTTCTTCTTGCTGCGCGTAATTTTAAGTAATTGCACTTTGGGGGGGGGGGGACAAGGATATACATATTAGTTTTTTTTTCTAGGTTCAATGGGAATTTTGTTAATTTCTTCAAGCTAGTTTTTATTCCTATTCGGAATAGAGCTCAATTGGAGTTTAACTTAAATTACGTGTGTGTTCTCGCAGAAGAAAAACTTTTAAACTAAAATATCCCAATCAAACTCGCATTAGAATAAGGACAATGTAACCTAACATCCCCCCTCCTATTCGAAAAAAAATAATTTCAATGCAAACAAGCATCACAATCGAGAAAACTGAAAAATTCCCCTTCCCCAAACAAAAAATTACTTATACCATTAAAAAAAAAAAAAAAAATCCCGCCCGAAGAAAATAATTATAATCAAATTCTTAGAAAACTTTAACCAGGATTCAAAAAAAAATATCGTCATTTCAAATTTTTCTGCAAAGGGGGGGGGGGGGGGTAAATCATATACAGTAAATGCATATTGCATCGAAAGACAAAAAATTGCGCAAAGTTTATAGAAATACAGCAATTTTCCGAAAGCGGGGGAGAGGGGCAATGTCTTTCCAGACCCTCTCAAATGGCGGAGCTGTTCCCCTCCACCCAAAGAAAAAGAAATAACAATAAGAAGAGTGTATAACTCTAGAAAACACACTTGTATTCCACATAAGTCTATGTTTTGCCGAATTTTAACCCGATTCAAAAGTAAAAACTATCGATATTCGTCAAATGATGTCTGCAGGTGGCTTATATGTAACTTGAAACCACTAAAAAAATTATTTAAGCATTTAATTGGCAAGAAACCATCAATTAAACATCGCTCTAACCCTATTCGTACGAAGATCCTATGTTGTTTCTTCCTGAGCAACGCGCATAGCAACGGCATGATTGGAAACTTCCCCGAGTTTCTGGCAACCCCTGACGTCACCACTAAACGTGTCTATATCTTTGAATTCATTTTTCTTTTTCTTCATTAAGATAAGTAGGGACAAATTTTGGGGTCACACACGTAAAATGTGAACCCAACAGTATCGGCTGGGTAGCGAAGTGGTTAGACGCCGGACTCTTATGCCTAAAGGCAGTTATAGGGGCTCTACTTACGCCCACCTAAAAAAAATGTTGAAAGTTTAAAGTAATGGCTGTCTTCACAAAATGGTCAAAGTCATTTTACTTATCGTAAACTCAAAAACTATTCCGATCATTCAATATTTTATTCGAAAATGTATTAGATATTTTTAAAAAAAATTCGAAAATTCGAATGAAAATCACAAAACTTTCAAAATTTTAGAAAATTTTGTTATTTGTGACTGAGCCTTATTAACACTATTTGCACAAGGATGACGCTATTTTGCCATCACAGTGAAATGTTTTGGCAATGTGCTGTAAAAACCGGCTAACCGTAACCGTGCCGAATCCCCGCAAATGTTCCTGAACTTTCTTTTAATGGTAAAAGTAGTAGGTGTATGACATCGCATCGCACTTGTTCTCCTGTATTTCATCATTTTAACCATTCTAAGTTATTTATTTCTTTTAGTAATATTTATTTTATTGCTAGTGAATATAACGCTTCAGAAAGATGTCTGTGATAGGGATCGACATCGGAAATGAAAATTCTTACATTGCCGTTGCTAGAGCGGGTGGCATAGAAACCATAGCCAATGAATACAGTCAGAGAGCCACTCCGTAAGTATATTTATGTTTCTGTACGTTTTTTATAGTTTATATATTTATATATATCCAGAGTTAGTTGAACATTTTCATGCAGACCTGCGTTTTATTTTTACTCCTTGTTGCTTCTACACGTGTGATTTAAAAGCCCACTTTGTTTTTGAGCTTGATCTGTGCGTTTTGTTTCCGGCGATTTAAACCAACTATGGAACTTATTATTGTTGTGTGCAACTTTGGATTAAATCTGATGTAAATATCAGTTCATTGTTTTGTTCGATCTCTCTTGGAACGTAAAAAAGCATAAAAAACTTTGTTTATCACCTGTGGGTAGATTGTATTGTGAAAATCAAACGTTGAGCGGTTTTCATAATTCGTATTCCGTGCTATTTCTTTAAAAATTGTCTCATATTCCTTTTTGGGGTTTTCAATAAATACTTTTAAAAAGTTTGGAATGTTTTATGCACACTTTTAAATACATATATCTATTTAAAGTAAATTAAGATTTGCAGTGTGTTACTAAGCCTCTTAGTTGTGAATTGCATTTAGTATTCAAATATTTATGTAAACTCAGTCTCTATCATTAATCATAGGTTTGATTATTATGAAAAATCAGTGAGTTGTAGAAGTTAAAATGTTATACTGTAATCTATTTCTAACCCTGGAACAACAAACCCATTTTTTTAACCTGGTTTGTAGTTCTAGGGCAAAAACATTCAGCTGTAAGGACATACAGTAGAGAACCGATTATCCGGGAAGTTCGGGACCATCGCTATCCCGGATATCTGAATTTCCCGGTTTTCTGGATCACTAAAATGCGCTATTGGCCGATTGTTTGTAAAACTTAAATTAATATAATAAATAGTTATGCATATTAAAATAAGAAGAAAACAGTTCAGAAATGCTTATAAATATCGAAATATTAAAAATTAATAGTGAGAGAATAGTTTAAACAGTTTATTGAGTTATTTATAATACCTGAGACCCTCACATTCTGTTTGGAAAAGAAAAAAAAATCCACCACTTTTTGATGTTTTAAAACGAAAGAAAATGAAGGGAAAGGCCAAAAATAAGTTTTTTAACCTAAATGTGTAATTTTTCTACTATAGTGTATAAAAGAGTTCGCTTACATGATCATGTTTTGTCTTGTTTTTTTTTTTTTGTAAAGGTTTTGTGTTTGCAATTACGGTAGTTATTAATAACTAATGCTTTTGCATTTCGTTAATATCTTGCGTTTAATGAATTTCTAGATTTCACGATCAACTAACTATCCGGAAAATTTGCGAATCTAGAATTTTTTCGACGTCACTTACGCCAAACGCCAGTCTTGCATAATATAGACGAACGCGCGAACGGCGTTCGCAGAAAAATTTTTGGCTCTGCAGAAATTTTTTTTCAAATTGCTAACGTTAATTTTAAAAAAAAATTAAAAAAAAAATTTTTTCTTTTTTAAAGGGAATTTTTAAGAAAATCCCAGAGTTTGTTTCTGTAAAAGCCTTTCTCCAAAAGCCTTTTAAAGCACACGTGTAAAAAAAATAATGGCTTTGGCAGTTTTCTTCAGTTGGTGAAAAATAAGCAAACTATATGTTATTATAAAAAAAATTAAATGATTTAAAGCACTTATTTTTGTCTCTTTCTTATTTGAATATAAATTTAATTTTTTATTCAAGGGTGAGTTAGGCAAAATAATTATTTGCAGAAAATTTTTCAGTTAAGATTTGTGTTCGCAGAAAGCTTTTGATTTTATCTAAGTCTGCCAAACGCCTTTAGAGGACATTCAATAAAATACTGCATTTGAATGCCACAATATTCATTTCCATAGCTTTTAGTTAGAATAAAACACGAAAATTCAATTTTACGAATGTACTTTTTAATTCAAGAAAATATTTCGGAAATTTTGCCCCGCATAAAGGATAATCATTTGAAATTAGTGTTTGCAAACATTTTCCCGAGTTTCCGTTAGTGATATGGTGTTTATTAAGAAATCGTTCATATTCTTTTTGGTATTTCAGAAAAAATGTTTAATTTGTCAAAAATTGCCAAAAGGGCTTATTTTTAAAAAATGGTGGAAAAAGTTGCCGGTTTTCTGGTTTCCCGGTTTTTTAGGTCCTGGATAAAAAGGTTCTGCACTGTAGTGCGTAAATGTGATGTAATGTTCCATAGACTTGTCATATTTCTTTTGTGTTTGACTGCATTTATGGTTGATTGGTATGTGAACAGAAAAGGACTGTTTTGTTTTAATTCTGAGCTAATGTTTGAAGAAATTGAATTACGCATATTAAAATATCTTCATTTATCATCTAAAATGTTTTTTTAAAAATTGTATCCTAATGGCTCTGTTTTTGGGAATTCTTTAATTTGTTTATCATTGTGCTACAGTTGTGCGAAATTGAATTGTCTCAAGGAAGGTTGTACATGCAGTACAAGTTCTGTTTTACAAACAAAACGACACCAAAAAAATTTACTGTACTAGAGAGGAAATAGCACTTGAATTGTAATTTGGGAATTGAACCCATGACCTCAGGCATACAAAGCTTTTCCACTGTTCTGCTGAGGGGTTCATTCTATAGTGACTAACATAACATTCCTAGCAGTTTTATAGCTTTTTTTTGAAACTTTTAAGAATAAAAAATAATTTATGGTTGAATTTGTGGATTTACAATTCACATGGTTAATAATTGTTATATATGTCAAGCATTCAAAACAAAATAACTGCTGACATATATTTTTTCTACAATAATGGCACTGTGTCTGACGTAACATTTTTGAAACCTAGAAAAATGTTATAAGGCAAATTTCTCTAAAAGTTCAGCAGACATTTAAAGTTGGCTGATGTATTTTGAAGAGGTAAGAAATTTATCAAGAAATATACTACACATTTATTAAAGCTAAAATGTTTTTGGTCTTAAGATTTACTTTTAAAAGTTGTATGTGACTAACATAACTATGTATGTACTATGAGCAGTACATGTATTCAAAGTTATTTATTATAACTAATCTTTAACGCTTCAGTATTTTTACTTTTTAAAAACTTTTTTTATTATATTTTCTTTTATTTAAATCAGTGTAAGAAATTGAATAGAAAGCTGTCATTTTGTTAGTGCAATTGGGATATCTGTCAAAAAGAAAAACTTTGAATTTACAAGTTGAAAATCATCAAGTTAGGGCCCATTAAATCCTTTAAAAAGTATCTTTCAAAAAGTTAACTTTATATGAGTCTAAAATTTCATCATATTTTAGTATTCTGCCAACAGATTAATTACCGTCATTGCTTCTCCGGATTTGAAATGTAATATTGAACAAGATATTCAAATATTTTTATGCAATGCAAACTGAATGCGATTAAGCGGTGGAACACTTCTTTCTAGTTTTCTGTGTACTTTACTTTCTCTGAAATCTCATTTATCATTATGTGATGTAAACTGACACCTTATATTTAAAGGTGAATAGATTACGTTGGAAAATGCATTTGCAGTGTTTGCAATCGTTTGGCTCTGTTATACTATTCCATACATGTTGCTTCAATGCAGCAAATCCCTAATCATGAGGACCCTGCTTCTGCAAAGGCTTGAGGGCGCTTTATGCGCATATATGATGTATAGCTCAAAGTTTGTTTAAAATGTATTGGCAATGTATATTTGTCTTTCAAACTTTTGTTATGTCACAAAAATAGGAATATGTTGTTTCTGTAAATTGTACGAATTTCATATGTACATAAAAGACCTATAACATTAATGCCATTAGGTCCCAAAGCAGAATACTACTAAATTTGCGACGTACGTCGCAGAACAGATGCCTGAGCTGCAGAACAATTCTGTTCAAATGTGAGAGGGAAAACTGACAAATTTTCTGCAGAAATTCTGCAAATTTCATTGAAATTTCTGCAGAAACCGCGGTGCCGAAAATTTTGCAGAAAATCTGCAGAAACTGCAGTGCAGAAAATCTGCAGAAACTGCGGTGCAGAAAATCTGTAGAGTTTGCAAATTTTTTAAAATTAGTAGAAAATCTAAAATTGTCTCAAATTACGATAATTTGGGGGAAAGCTCGCGATGTTGAATTCGATTAGTCCTTTGTAGGTTTTTCCCAATCGATCTTCATCCACTACAATTTCCGCCATGCATGTTTAGGAAACACGCCAACATGTCCATCGCTGGAAATTGCGTGTCTTGTTTAAGATTTCAATCCTTTTGCATCCAGAAAATATTTTAATTGTTTTGAAGTGTTTTATTACATGCAACCCAAACTCAACTCATTCTATTTATTATTTCAGTAATTTCTTTGTTTAACATTATTTTAATTGCTCCTTCATGCCGTGTAAAATTAACCAAAAAATGTAGTTTGACACCTAGGTTCGGATTTTTATAAAATTTTGCATCTTTGCTCTTTCTATGCATTTTGGAAAGCATATAAACAATTTTTGGAGAATCCCAATCGGTTTAGGTTTGACACCTTGTTATGTTTTGTTGATTTTATAGTTTTCATGATCAACTACTTTTCCAAATTCAGTGCTCTTAAATTAGTCATTTGGTTGAAAGCTGTGATGTTTCCGGAAATATCTCATTTCCACAAAAATAAATAGTAACAGTCCAGTAAAAAAAAAACTATGTGAAATGATTTTGATTTTTGCCACCCAACTTGTTTAAAATGTCACGTTTTTTCGCGTACAATGCTTAAAGTACTTGCAGAACAATTTCAGTCAAATGATTTTCCGTTGCAGAACATCGTAAAGTATTCTGCTTTGGGGCAACTAGGTAGTAATTTATAGTTAACAATTGAATATAGTTTTATTTATTTGGGGGAGGGGAGTGTTAGTGACACTACGAGGTATTGACTCATGTGACACCTGTGCTAGGAACTCCACTGCTTATAACACCAAAATACATATGTCTACATTTTTTGTTGCTATTTTGTTCCATAAATTAAGCTTTTTTTCTGACAATGGACTATATGTTAAACTTACAAATGTGCATTTTTTTTCATGTTTTGAGAGAAATGAAGGTCCAAGTCTTGGCACCTTCATTGTTAAGCCTGATTGGATTGAAACACTGCTAATTCAACATTAGTGTAAAAAAATTAGATTAAAACATCGGCTACCCTGAACCGGGTAGTACCGTGGTGTACATTGGAGTAGAATCGTTGCATTGGTTTAGAGAAAAATTCTTAACCGGTTTAACAATGTGGGATATTCGCCGGTATTTGGCGATGTATCGCCTACCCCTAGTGTGTAAATTGTAACTGTAGCACTTAACATTTTTGGAATGTTTTCAAATGAGCCTTATTACTTCATTTTAATGTGTGATGATGTTTTCTGCAAAATATAATTCAGTAGCAATTCTCCTTTGTCATGATTATCTTTCTATTTTTTGACTTCACTACTTTGGATTTTCATGTTGAATGCATATTCAGAACAGTTATTTATTTTGCTTCACCTACTCTTCTTTTGAAATAATCATAATTCTTGTTTAAATTAATTTGTCTTAAGTAAATGTAACACTTAAGACCAAAAGATTTTCAGCTTTGATAAGTAAGTGAATATTAAAGTTAATTGATTACCTTCTTAAAACTGCCAATTTGAAAAGCCTTCTGAACTTTTAAAGAAATTTGCCTCATAACATAATTTTTTTCTGAGTTGCGAAAATGTTACGCTAGTCACAATACCATTTTTGTGTAAAACATATCTATCAGCAGTTATTTTGTCAATATTTGAGAAAAATATCTCGTATTATGAGCATCATTTTTTCTGGGTTGTATTAATGTTGCACAATGCCATTTTCATGCAAAACATATCTATCCATAGATATTTTATTTCAAATTGTTGGTAGAAATAACACATATTAACCATGTACATTGTGAATCCATAAATTCAACCTGAAATTATTCTTCATGCTCAAAGTTTCAAATTAAAAGATTTGTAAAAACTGCTGTGAATGTGACGTTAGTGACTTTGGAATGATCCAGAATAATACAGTAGAACCCCTCTATAGCGAACCCGGGATATAGCGATCCCCCGGTTGTAGCGAACCTTTTAATTGGTCCGAACTGAAGCCCCATGTCATTAATACAATTCCATATGCTTATAACAATCCAGAAACACGAAAAAATCGGCTATAACGATCCTAAAATGTCTGAATTTTCAAGTTCTTCTTTGCACATGCCCCAATGAAATTCTTTAGCAATTGTTCTCTCAGCAAACTCCATCTTCTACAATGCTCATCCCTTTTTCTTGGAAATCCCTGGTCCAAACCACATTCCTCCTTTATTGTTCCTTGCAAGGGCTGCAGCTTCTTTAGGGGGGGGGCAACGGGTTTTCAAGCTCCTTCAATTTTCTCAACTTTAACTGGTTTTAGTCAGAGGACGAGATTATTGGTCACTCGTGCATTTGCTCTGATTTTTAGTTTCCTTTCCACTGCGGATAATCGCGTGAACTAGAAAGAAATCATGGCCAAAAAAGTGCAATTAATTCGCAAATTAGAAAGTGGCGAAACCCAATCCTCACTTTGCAAAAATTTTTAGCTATCAAAATCTACTGTAGCCACTATTTGGAAGAACCGTGATGCAATTGTTTCTGCCTATGAAAGAAACATAAACGGCTGTAAAAAATGCGAAAAGCAGAAAGGGAAAATGTAGATGAAGCGTTATTTAAGTGGTTCACTGTGCAGAGGAACAGAAATGTACCGATAACAGGAGCCATTCTGCAGGCAAAGGCAAATGAATTTGCCGAACATTTTAATGAAAAAAGTTTTGTCTATTCTAACGGGTGGTTGGATAGATTCAAGAAACGGCACAACATAACGAGTGGAAAAGTTGTGGGTGAAGCTGCAAGTGTGTGCTCTTCTGATGTAAAGGATTGGATGCAAATTGTGTGGCCGGACATCATTCGAGATTACGACGAAAAGGATATTTTTAACGCCGACAAAGCGGGCTTATTTTATAAGCTGACTCCAAATGAAACATTGAAGTTAAAAGGTGAAAAATGTGTTTGCGGGAAAACACTCCAACATACGGATAACTATTCTTATTTGTGCTAACATGACTGGCTCTGAAAAACGAAAGTTGATGGTTATTGGAAAATCGAATAAACCCAAGTGCTTTAAGAACGCGAAGAAACTCCCTGTAGTTTATAAATCAAACAAAAAAATCTTGGATGACTGCTGACTTGTTCCAAGAGTATCTCCAACAATAGGATCAGGAGCTGTCCCAAGGGAAAAGGAAAATTGTTGTGCTGATAGATAATTGTTCCGTACGCATTGAACCAAGGAACTTACAATGGATTAAAGTAGTTTTTATCCCTCCCAACACTACTACAGTAATGCAACCAATGGACCAGGGAGTAATTCGTAGCCTTAAATATCATTACCGAAAACAGCTAATCTTGTGCATTTTAAAATGTTACGATAACTACAAGGACTGTGACATTTCCCTTCTTGATGCCATTGTTTTGGTTGAAAAATCTTGGAGGATGGTATCTGACTCAACTATCAGAAATTGTTTTCGTCATGCTGGACTTAGAAAAACGCAACAGGAAGAAGATAAAGGCAATGATGAAGACGATGATGATGACAACCTTCCCATTTCTAAGTGGCTGCAAAAACACGGAGTGCACGTATTTCCTCAAAGTGAAATTGAACATTTCGAATCTTGTGATCACGATGTTGCTACATCTGGCGAAGTTAGTGACAGCGATATCGTATCAGAAGTAAGCGAAAAGATGAACTTGACTTTAGATATGGATGACGATTCTTCGGATAATGATGAAGGAACGGAAGATGCAAATCAAGGACCGTCCATTTCCGCTGCAAAAGCAGTTGTAAATATTTTGAACATTTTTTTTTTTTTTTTGCGACTGAAAACATTGACAAACATATTGTGGATTCTTTTGCAGTAGTTGAGAAAAAAATTGATATGTATATAAAATCCAAAAGTTTTTAACCGAAAATAACGTCTTTCTTCCATGTGCTACTGATAAATTAAAAAAAAGATAAAATTTTAATTTGCTTTTTATTGAGTAAAATATAGTTACTAGTTATTTCTAAAACTTCATTTTATTACTCTAACTACTAATGAAGTCATTGTGCAATTATGATGTTTATTGTAAAATGTTACCGAATTTTGACTATTTTTTTGGAAAATCGGATGTAGCGAACCCCCGGTTATAGCGATCTCTCAAGTCGGTCCGTTAAGGGTTCGTTATATCGGGATTTGACTGTATAGTCTCAGCCATCCAATTTATTACAGTCCAGTTATATTAATGTGACCACCTGTCAATAGCCAGAATAACCACCTTTTGCAGAGCAGACTGCTGTGAGATGTGCAGGAAGAGAGTCAAGGTCACTGGGATGTTGAGCAAACCATGGCCTGCTTTGCTAGATTATGTGGTTGAGGATCCATGGCACTAACAACCCGATCAAGATGGTCCCACTGATTCTCGATTGAGTTTATTTCAGGTCAGTGAGTTGAGCCAGAGGTGAACGGTAAACTCATCCTGGTGCTCTTCGAGCCACGCAAGTACACTGCCAGCAGTATGGCACTTTGCATTGTCTTGTTGGTAGATGCCATCAATTGTGAGGAAAATCAATGCACATATTGGATGGACATGGTCCGCAAGGACATGCACACTTGAATTGATTTATTGTGCATTCCACAATGATGAGTGAACCCAGAAAATGCCAGGAAACCATTCCTTAGACCATCATGTTCCCACCTCCAGCTTGGGCCATTCCAGCAATGGTTGCAGGGTGTTTGCTTTCAGAGGTTTCACGCCTTGTGCACCAACGTCCATCTATCCGATGGGGACAAAAACGTGATTCATCGGAAAACCCTACCTGTCGCCACTCAGTGGACGTTCAGCTACAGTACTGGTGAGAAAATTCCAGCCTTCGTCATTGATGAACATCGGTCGGCATAGGTGCACCAACCAGGCATCTGCTTAGGGGGCCCAGACGCTGCAACGTTCGCTGAACAGTAATTGTAGAGACACTGTTGGTTGCCCCTTGGTTCATCTGGGTGGTCAATTGATCAACGGTAGCACTTCAATTTGCCCGAATGCATCATCATTCACCTCTGTCATCTATGGCCTGTGGTTCACCAGATTTGCCACGTCGCTGATTTTAGTCTGTCTCATTTTGCCTTGCACGGTACTCTTTTAAACAGCACACGAACAGTGCACAAACTCGGCCGTGTGCTATTGGACATTGGATAAATTGCTTCGCTTCTGAATTACGCCAGTAACTAAAATGTTTACCGAAGCTCTCTCATACCCTTTATATACCCTCAACTGCACTGTGCTGCTACATGCCTTCTGTGACTGGTTATTTAACATTGAGGTCAAGAGTACATGGTAGTCACATTAATTTGACTGGACTAGTGTGCCTGTAATGGACCTTTTTATATTGATCAAAAATAATCATTTGAGTGTTATTAAATTTTATGCTGAAATCAAATGTTACGAAACTATGCAAATCTAAAAAAACAACTTTTTCTTCTAGGTCTTACATTGCTTTTGGTGAGAAAACCAGAGACTTGGGTGTTTCGGCAAAGAACAAACAAATCACAAATTTAAAGAATACCATATTTTGTTTCAAAAGACTTCTTGGTAAGAAATATAGAGAAAGTGCTGTTGCAAGTGAACTCCAACATGTTCCTTACAATATATGTGAACTCAAGCCTTCTGGTGATGTTGGGTTTCAGGTAGGTATATTTTTTACCTTTTCCTTACCAGAGCATCTTTCCTTGAGAAAGGAAAAACACCATCATTTTTATAAAATTAGGAGTTCTTAGACTCAGTTTTATGAGGCCTCAGCAACACTCCTGTCTTTTTTTTTAAATTTACTATTATGTCATGGTTAGGATAAGAGTGACATAAGTCATCCTAACATACTTAGTTATGAGTAATTGAAAGATTTTGTAAAAACATTTGCAAAAAAAAAAAAAAAAAATCAGTGAAACATTCTGAAAGAAAACAGTTTTAATTGTATTTAATGGTTATTTTTGTTTTATATTCAGCTGTGAGTTTAAAAAAAAAATAAGTTTGCTAAAATCTTATATCTTTGTTTTAGGTGAGCTACTTAGGAGAAAGTACAACTCTGACTGCTCAACAGATAATGGCAATGTTTCTAACAAAATTGAAAGAAATTTCAGAAAGCAATTTAAGAATTAAAGTCACTGATTGTGTCATATCTGTAAGTATTTATTGATTATGTAGAATATTACATTATATACTAGCAAACATATCCAGAGTTGCCTGGGTCAGTAATAATATTGAGAAACAATTTGTACTTTCCTTTATTTATTTTTTGCTGTGCCCCACGGTTTTACACGAGTTAATAGGACAACAAGGAATGAGATTATTATTTTAAGCCATACCTGCCAACCTCTGAAACTCAAAAACCAGAAGATCCAAGTTCAAAAAACAGAAGATTATGAAAGAAAACAGAAGATTTTTGACCGACTTATATTTGCATTAGATTCATTTTTTCACTGTAAAAATTTAAAGAATTTTATCAAGTAAAAGAAAAATTGAATTCATTAATATGATTTAGCATTAAGTTTATTTAACTGCAAACAATGATTAATAGTATGAAAACGAATTGTGTCTTTAGCACTGTCATACGTGGTATAAATATTACAAAAGCATATGAAGATAAAATTTTAGAAAAGTCCACATCAATTAAGTTTCTTAAAAATCCTTTTTCCGGTTGACCTTTCTTTTAAAACATTTAATGACAAAATACTATGCTGTATGTCACCAGTCTCATCATTATAAAACGATACAACTATAGGATGCATCTTGCAATCTGTATCATTGCCACCATCAATTCCAACTGAAAGTGGCAATTTTTGCAGGGAAGTTACGATTTCTTCAATCCTTTCAGAGGCAAGAACACCAACTATTGCAGAAGTTTTAGTTCATCCACAAGCATATTTTTTTGCAATATTAGAATCACTAAACATTTTCTTGAATAGTGGACCAGCGTGGTCGGCGATGCTCAACGGTATATTGTGCTCCACTAAGAAACTAGTAAAGAGGCATTCTGCATTAATCGCTGAATTGTCCACATTAGTAGTTGGACTGGAGAAAAATCCACTTATTTTCTGCGACTGATTATCATCGATCAGCTTTGCTTTATCCATGTGTCTTTGCCGGTTTTGGTGCTGTACTATATCACTTTTACCGCCATAGGATATTTTAAAGTCAGTGGAACATATAGTGCAAAACGCATACGAATCGCCACAATTATTTTTTTTATCCAGCTAAATTCACACGCATGAATGTCTCTATAATGTTGCAGATATTGCTTTTTTATTCGGTTGCGATGCTTTTATCTTCGTTTGTATCGTTGCCGTCGCTTAGTAAAATAATTTCGTAAAACAGAAAAGAATGAGGGGAACAAGTTAGCTTGCGTTCAACAAACACGACCGGTAGCGACCGGTCATTAATCAAGTGAAAGCAACGATGCTAGCTAATGATAAAGCATTGGAGGTGACGTCATTATTTCAACCGCTGAGCTACCGGTTGCTCATCGAACGCAACCTTACCAAAAACGCAAAAAATGGAAGATTTTATTTTCTGGCCAGAAGAAAGATGGCAACGAAAAACGGAAGGGTTGGCAGGTATGTTAAGCACATCACACTATGATATACACAGTCCAGTCACATTAATGTGACCACCACGTACTTTCCACGTCAGAGTTAAATAACCAATCACAGAAGGCAGGTGGCAGCACAGTGCAGTTGAGCATATATAAAGGGTGTGTGAGGGCTTCGGAAAACATTTCAATCGTTGGCGTAATGCAGAAACGAAGCGATTTATCCGACGTCCAAAAGGGCATGATCATTGGCTTTTGGGCCAAGGGTGGAAGCATTTCCGAAACGGCTGAGTTTGTGAAATGTTCGCGTGCCGCCGTGGTAAAAGTGTACCGTGAATGCCAAAATGGGACTGTCCAAAATCATCAACATGGCAAATGTGGTGCACCACGGGCCTTAGATGACAGAGGCAAACGACGGTTGCGAAGATGCATTCGGGCAGATAGACGGGCTACCGTTGAGCAACTGACCACCAAAATGAACCAAGGGGCTACCAAAAGTGTCTCCCAAACTACTATTCAGCGAACATTGCTGCGTCTGGGCCTCCGAAGCAGATGCCTGGTTCATGCACCTATGCTGACTGCTGTTCATCGACGACGAAGGCCAGAATTTGCACGACAGTACAGCAGCTGGACGTCCACTGAGTGGCGACAGGTAGCGTCTTCAGATGAATCACGTTTTATTCTCCATCGGACAGATGGACGTTGGCGTATAAGGAGCATTATGGTCTGGGGAATGTTTTCCTGGCATTCTCTGGGTTCACTGATCATTGTGGAAGGCACGATGGATCAATACAAGTATACATCTTGTGGAAGGCACGATGGATCAATACAAGTACGCATCTGTCCTTGCGGACCATGTCCACCCCTACACGCGCATTGTTTTTCCTCAGGATGATGGCATCTTCCAGCAGGACAATGTGAGGTGCCATACAGCTGCCAGTGTACGTGGGTGGTTCGAAGAGCACCAGGATGAGTTTACTGTCCTCCCCTGGCCAGCAAACTCACCTGACTTAAACCCAATCAGGCATCTGTGGGACCATCTCGATCGAGTTGTTCGCGCCATGGATCCTCAACCACGTAATCTAGCGCAGCTGGCCACGGCATTAGAGTCGGCATGGCTCAACATCCTAGAGAACACCTTCAGGGACCTAAGTGACTCTCTTCCTGCACGTCTCGCAGCAGTCCGCTCTGCGAAAGGTGGTTATTCTGGCTTTTGACAGATGGTCAGATTAATGTGACTGGACTGTGTATATACATAGTAAAAAATATACACACCCTTGTCCACATCGATGTTTCCTGTTAATTAAGAAAATCGAGAAAAATAAAATTGAAAACCCTTGATTTATAAACTAATTTTTAAATGTTGTTGTTTTGTCCATGATGTGCAAAAGAAAAGCAGTAGATTATTCAAAAGCTCTCGAAGACAGCCTTGCCGAAGAATCCTGGAAAGCCATGGGGAAAAAAAAAAGTTCGACCTGGAAAAGTCATGGAAAATGAATATCTTCGTTAAAAGTTGTGGATTTTTTAAAAAAGTCGTGGAAAATTGTGTTGGACAAAGAGAAAGTGACAGTAGCTTAAAGAGCATTAGGAATCTTGAATGGTTTAAAAGCATTGCATGTAAAAGCTGTTAAAACTTGAAAATTGAATGATCCCAAAAATAATCTGAATTTTGAAATCCCATTGCATTCATTTCTGTAGCAGCCACCCTTCTTTTGCAATGTGATTTTACTGCTTAGACATCACTAGTTTTGAACTTATCATTATTTTCAACACTTCTTATATTTTATATTCTTGTAGTAGCAAACTTACACGTTCTTGATTTTGCCACACCCACTCAAAAAACGCGATTTAGTTGCATCCGAGAACGTTTCAATCACTTGTAAAAAATTTATTATTAAATTTATCAAAGTTGACCTTAGTTTGTTGTTGATTTTAGGAAATAAAGATCTTTAATGAAGTGATAGAATATAGAAATAGGTTAATTCTGTTGGTTTATTTTAGTAAACTGAAAAACAGGAAACTTGATACCAACTTAATTGAGGTAGTGGTCTGCCGGAAGGAAATAAAACATGAATCATGTTTAACAAACAAATAAATACAATTTAGTAGGTGAATACATTCAACTTTGAAAACATTAAAAAGTGTTAAGCTCAAAATGGGTTGAAAAATTCAGTCTAATCATCATGAAGAAAAAACATAAGATGCCAAAAAGTCTTACTATACTGGAACAGAATCAAGTCCGATTGCTAGTTGAATAGAGTTCAATTGGAAAGCAGTTGGTACTCGGAACACAAGCACGCTATATCCCAGGTGTGTAAGGTATACTCATTCGTCCATTGACACAATCTCATACTGGATAGCGAGAGAAACTCACTTAGATGTTGGATGCTGTCAGTAGGAACACCTCATGTCACAAGACATGAACTTCATAGCAACTAGACATCGTCTACGTATTAGTTGATTTGTAAGACTTTCATCTGAATTATTTCTTTCCCCATGTATTAGACGGCTGTGTAAACACCACAAACCTCTAAACTTCCGATATCGCAGCTCCATATAAAGCAGCTATATTGAAGCTTCCAAAATTACCAGGAAGCTCAATTGGCCCATTGCATGCCAGAAAACTGACGGCCACAGCACGCTACCTTAGCATGGCAAAACAATGAAAGGACGGACAAGTGACGAGAGAGCAAGCGAAAATTGCTCGGCATATTTATTGCCAGATCCGATCAGGCACACCGTAATGTAATGAGAGCATACTTTAAAATGACTAAAAGTAATTCAACACTAGGAAAGCACAGATTGTTAATTATTTAACTTTGTTTTTACCTGTCAGTCAGTAATTATACATCTCAACTGCTATCTTATGTCGCAAACGGCGTGGTCGATCGAGAACATTCAGAAGTTTGCCGATTCAAGGCATGCAATACCTGCAAAATACAGTTCGGAAAAACGATTCTGATTCGGACTTAACCGATTCAAAAATTAAAACATGGGGATTGAATTTGTTTGTGCAAGGTTTTTTCTTTCCCTTGGAATGACAAAAGGTAAGTTACAATTTATCTTTTAATTATGATGAAACCCTCCAAGAATTAATAAATAAAGGCATTAGCCCAACAAATTCTAATGCTCTAAAACGGTAGTGCCCAACACTCAGCCTGCAAAACAGATCCATGCAGCCAAATGTTATGTTCAATGTCGGGAATCTACCATTTTGTTCTGGAATTTCTAAATGTATTAATTTATATACATTTGAAAATGTATAAATTAGTAAACATGTACACTTGAAGCAAAAGATTTATTTAATACTGAATGATTTTTTGTAAATATCTGTTATGGAAACAAAAATTTACTGAAGAATGGCATTACTTTAGAGAACCAAAATACTGACAGGTTACATGCATGATTAGATGCACTGTTGACACTAAAAGGCAACTTTTAAAGCAAATTTATTGATACTTAGGAATGACTCATTAAACCTTTGTCCTATTCTTTATCATTCTGCCCTTTTTTGGAAAAAATAAATTAGTCATTTAAGCATCATTATATTGCATTCACTGCATTTTTACTTTACTTAAATTTGTATAAAGAAGACGAATAAGAATAATTTAGTTTTTGCAGTGTGCAGTGTTTTTTTTTTTTTTTTTTTTCAATTACAAACAAGTGCTTTGATGAAGTAGTAGCATTCACATAGAAGTTTAGCTTATTCACATTTCCAAATATTGGCAATTTTAATATTAAATAGTATTCTCTAATAGTAACAAGGTCATGAAAATTTTTATTAAGTCATGAAAAAGTCATGGAATTTTTTCATATGAATAGAGTATGAACCCTGAGCTAGCATAAAAAGTTAACATTATCGTTTTGGTATTTTTTTTTTTTATGTTGCAGATAAGCAATTGCTGCACACCAATTGTCTACAAAAAAATTGAAATAACAGCTGAAAGTTTCATAATTCAACTGTATATATTCTTTTCAAATTCTTATCAAATTATGCCTAAAAATTCAGAATTTGATTTTGCAGTTGAGAAATCAGGATTTCAACTTTTTTATTAACTTTCTTTTTTTAGGTTCCTATTTATTACAATGATGCTGAAAGAAGGGCTCTTCTTGATTCTGCTGAAATTGCAGGATTAAATGTCCTAAGATTATTAAATGAGACAACTGCAGGTATGTATTTTATTAGAAATAAAAGAAAATTATGGTACAATATTGTGAAATTAGTTTTTATTTGCATATCAGCAAGGTCTTCAGGCTTCAATGAAATAAGATTCAGTAGTTCACAGGACCAGTGTTTGATTGCCATCTTTTGAAACTTTGAATTTTATGTATACAGTAATTGAGGAGTTTACTTTCAAAACAGATTATATTCACTTTTGGATAAAAATGTTTTTTTTCCCTTTATCAGAATGTCTAATATAAACCCTATCGACCCATAAACTTCTTTCGTCTTGGAGTGGTTTGTATGTACTTAAAATGCATAAATATTGGTTTTACCACCTTAATGTTGTATATTCATCCCCTTATTTCTCGCCAGGTCTTTAACAGCGAAGTGGAACTTATCTCTTATTTGCCGGTACCCACTCATTAACTTTCATACATAGAGAGCCCATATCCAAATTTGATTTTGGCACTTCCAATTAAAAAGTCGTTCACAAATAAAACAGCAGAGCGAAGCACTGGCTAAGCATTTCCAATCAAGCATGATACCCGTCCATATTAAGAGATCACAACACCTTGTGCAAGTCTGTTATCAATTAGGCAAGCACTACCTCAAATTGTGATGACAAACTAATAGTAAATAATCAGTGGCGGATTTACTAAGGGGGTGACCGCCCCCTCCATGACCGTCATTTTTTTAAAATCAATAATATAGAATTGAAGGATTTACTAGTAATGGCTACTAATTTCAATCAAGTACATTCCACAAATTTGCTTCAAATTAAGTTTAGACAGCTAGTGTAGTCGAGGATGGACAGTGTTACCCACTTTTTTGTTTTAACCCAAGCTTGCCTCTCCTCCCTTTTTTGAGCTTTAATAATTTTTGTATTTCTATATGTATCTTCCAAAAAAATTTTCCCATGGACTACGCTATACTGGTATGATAATACGTTGCTATGACTTAGAACAGTGGTTTCCAACCCTGGGGTTGATAGCCCCAAAAAAAGAGATTTGACATTTCAAGGGAGCGAGAAGTTTGTGAGGGGCGATAGGAGCCGATTAGTATTTAACATCTTATTTTATTATATGTATAGATTGACCGGGAATTTTCTTTCTATGTACTTGGAAAAGTTTTTTTTTGGCTATTTGAATGCGAGCCCTGTTAAATCCTTGTATTTCTTGAAACAATACACTAGATGCAAAGCGCTGCCTGTAGGGCAGCTCTGGTTAGTTGAGCTGTGACCTTGACTATGTTTACCTGTTTTGGGGGAGTTTAATGAAAAATGGACGTGCTATTGGCTTCGATTTTTGTTGAAATATTTTTGAAAAACACTAAGCAAGTTTCTCAACTTAAAGACATTCCCCTCCTTATTTACCGAAACAGAGGTAAACATTGTCCGAGTTGGAGCTCAACTTCAGAGAGCCTCACAATATGTCATTTCAATACTTGCTGTGCAATTGTCCTTTTCATAATCAAATAATTTGTGGCATTTGACAAGTGATTAATTAATTTAAAATTTGCTTCACTTGTAATTAGTGTTTTCTTATTAGCATAATCATCTATTTCCATGTAAATTTTCTATTTTGCAGCTGTGAAGAACTTTCAAGTGCTTTTAAACATACTTTCTAGTACAGTAGAGTCTCGATAATCTGAGTCTCGTAAGTTTGTGGTTCCACTTAATTCGAGGTGCTTACTTTATTTTCGTTTATATTTTTTTCTTGCCATTACACTTATTTAACTGGATACAGTAATTAATAAAAAAAGGCATTGAGAGGTTGTTATCAACAACACTTATTAAGTGGCACAATATGTTCATATATCATCAACTGCACAATATGGATTACGAAATGCCTTGAAGATAACGTTACATTGATTTGCTGCCTTTTGGAATATTAAAATACCTGATGATCGTCAAAAAGGAAGGTTCAAAACTTGACGTCTCACAAATAATGTATACAAAAGACGAAACAGAAGCCTTCTACAACTAACCATTTTTGTGGTATGTAAGATACAGTTCGTTAACCAAACGTTATGACAAAACTCATTGAAATGGATTCGGGCAACAATTTGGTCAGAATATTTGTTTGGTTGCCTACAAATTTGCTTGGATAAATACAAACCTACAGACTTCGTGGAAAAAGTCTAAATTTGTTTAGAAGTAATGCAAAACGAAATTTATGTTGAAATTTCAGTGATAATTTTTCACGACAACAATACTACTTTTCTTTGTTTAAGGAAGTAAAAGGGGCTACTCCGTATGTCATTGGGAAAAGTGTGAAAAGTTAATCTAGAAGAATTTTCCGGATAATCTGAGCTTTCAGTAATCCGAGGTGGCAGGAGCCCCAATTACCTTTGATTTTGGAGACTCTGCTGTACTTTGATTGAATTGTAACCTCTTAATGATATGTATAAGTCTTTTTTTTCCTTCGAAGTAATTCCAACGTGGAGCATGTGCTGCCCTAAAAGTTGCATGCTGTGTATGGGATTTCAAATCTTTTGTATTCCGTAATTGATTCAAACATTTCAAAACTGGGAAGTTTTTCTAATATTATACAACCTCAAATCAACAGTTAATAAATAAACAGTTTAGTTTTATTTCTGTAAATTATAAAATTGAGCAAATTGCATTAAAAAAAGAGTACACTTGATAACAACATATGAATATGCAGTTTCAAGCGGTAGATAGTTGGAAGAGCTCATATGAATTTGTTAAAGAGTTTGCGTTCAGCACTTGCTATGATTTTTCCTGTTGATAAATGTTCAGTTGGTGCTTTTAATTGAAAAAGTGGAAAAACACCTGTTACTAAATTAGTTATTAGCAGTTGTATGACTTAAACCACCTTATTTTGTACTCATATTGTTAGTTTTGTTTATTAATTTGTAATCCCAATGAATTCTGGCTGCCTTTTTCTTTTTACTCCACAAAAAAAAAAAAAAAACCCTTAACACCTTTTTTGCTCTTCCAAGAAATATATTGTATCTATTAAATATATATATATATATCACAATTGTTACCTTGCATTGATATATGAAGATAATATCAAGTTCAATCTGTACACCAATACACCTTCGCACACATATGTTGCCGATATTGAGAAATATTTAAAGTGCCTTCATTTTTCTGCAATGTGACCTGTTTTTTTTAAATTATTATTCAAAGGAAGTCTGGATTCTTTATCAGTTTCTAAAATATTTTCCTCTTTTTTTATTTTCAGTTGCTCTTGCTTACGGCTTTTATCAGACAGACCTTGATGATGAAAAACCAAAAAACGTAGTTTTTGTTGATTTGGGAAACTCTGCATTTCAAGTTACAGCATGTGCTTTCACAAAAGGAAAGCTCAAAGTAATTTTTTAACTAAAACCTTCTTTAAAGTTTGTGCAATTTTTTTTTTTTTTGACTTATTGTATTTCTTTTGCTTCATACTTATATTTTGCATTATTTTAAAAGATTTTAGGTACTGCCTTTGATCGTCATCTAGGTGGAAGAGATTTTGATTATCGTTTAGTACATCATTTTGTTGAAGATTTCAATGCTAGGTACAAGCTGGACATCATGAAAAACAAAAGAGCAGTCATGAGATTATTTACAGAATGTGAAAAGCTAAAGAAACAAATGAGTGCTAATTCTCTGGTCCTGCCATTGAACATTGAGTGCTTTATGAATGACATTGATGTTTCAGGAAAGATGAAAAGGTACTATTGTTAAATCATTCATGTCTTAGCATAACAAAGCATACTTAAATGTTTCAAAGGATATAGATTAGAATAAATTGGCTTTGAAGTTCGCCAACTCTTGCATTTTCGTCGGTAGGTTTTAAAATAGTATATATTTATAGCACGGAAGTTATTTTCAATTTCATATGACCCTAGGCCATACTCATATGCAGCTGAAACTCGAATATACAGTGGCGGACAATAAAACTGCACCACTTGCGAAAATTCATATTCTGAATAATTTCTAGAGATAACCAATTGTTCTGTAACTCTATCCCCTAAAAAGTATGCCCCAGCTGTCATTTTTCAATAAAAATTAAATCACCTATGCATTTAGAAGACTAGCAACAAATCGAGGAATCAAAAAATTGTTTTTGATCATCCTTCATCGTAACAACCGACAATAGGCTATGAATTTCAGAAATAAGTTAACTTATGTACACTTACCCAGGGTTTCCAATCTTGGAGGATCAATTTAAAATTTTGCAGAGCAGTTAAGTATTTTGTATGGAAATGGATAAAAATAACCAAAACCACTTATCTAAAATTGTTTTATATCTTTAATAATTTTTAGCATGAGTATAAAAATAATTCTTTTTAAATTATAATACAGCTTTAAACAATATTTCAATCTTTGAGTGTAAGCATCTTTAATTTTCTATATTTACATGTTTGTTGCAATAAAATAGCAAAATTTAAATTTGAAAACTTTCAGCCAGGAAATACTGAGCAAAAGAACTTCTTAGCATAGCCGCAGAGTTTCACCATTTTTGCAGAGCAGTTGGCAACCCTGACTTACCTAAATTTTTCGGTGCATTATCACTTATATTCAAGAAGATATAAGCATTTCTTTCAAAAGTATGAATTTTATTTGGAAGTTTTAGGCTAATAACACACCAAGTTTTGAGACTCCCTTTACCAAAATTTCAGAAAATTTGACAGCATACAAGAGATGTACTTAAGTTTAAAACAAAATAATTTAAAATTTGATGAAATATGAATGTTTTAAAGCAATTTTTCACTGTGCACGTGCGAAGTATAGCTATTTATAACCTTCATAATTTAAAACCCAAGAAGATGTACAGCTCATGAAAATTAAAAAAAGATATCAGCACTTTAATGAGCCAAATTTCATTAAATCTTTTATAGATTATGAAACAGAAGGAACCATTCGCATATTTGCATCCCTTGCCTGCAATCATTCTGTATGATTCATGATAAAAAAATCTTATTTGTAAACAATAATTTGAATTGGAAAAGTATTGTTTTTCATGGTAAAAAATGTGTTTGGCTTTTCTTGAAGTAAATTAATTTTTTACTTTACACAATTTATTTCACACTTGATGTTTAGTATTTTGAGTATTTTACATTAATAATGTTCCAAGATTTTTTTTTTAACCCCAGGTTAAAATTTAGGGCATTGAAAGAATTGACTTAGTTAAGAGTTCTATTTAAATGAATTTTCACAATTAATAGCAACAACATATTATATTTTTGGAAACTTTCCAATTGGCGAGCTTGTCGGTCAAAAATTGCATGCAGTGTATGCAACTTCAAATCTTTTTTATCTTGTTAATTTTAAAATTATTTTTAAAGTTAAAAGCTATTATAACAAGTGCTAACTTTAATCTGCACATTTTTTATTCTAATAGTTTATTTTATTAATTTGTATAACCTGTGCTTGATAGATATTGTATAATGTTTGTTTGATTGTAATGTAACATTTGTTTTTTTTTTTCATTTTAGAGAAGATTTTGAGAATATGTGTTCTGATCTTTTAACCAATATTGAAAACACTTTGAGGAGACTACTACAAGATGTTCGTAAGTTTTCCAAAATAAGCATAGCACTTTTTTTTAAATCTTAGATCTTGTTTCAAGCTCTTTTAAACCATTTAACTATTTTATAGTTCAAAAATACAGAGCTGCCACTAGTGACTAGAAATGTAACTATTTTGAAGTAAAGGCAACTATTTTAGTGGAAATATTGGCAAAAAAAAGACTTGCATTCAATTGTAAAGTATAACAACTATTTTATTGAAATAATGACTAAAATACTTCCAGTGTTTTTTTTTTTCCTATTTTGAAAAAATTTAAGAAAATAAGAAAAAAAAAATTAATTTTGACATCTTTAATTCAAATTGTATTTTTTGCAATCACGAAAATTTATGCACTTAGCTCAATTGGTTCGTAGGTTTTTTTATACCAGCAAGAGCTCTTTGTATTGGTGAGGTAAAAATAATGGTCTCAATTTCCTCCTATTTCTTGACATCCTCGTTATCCTCTAACTTCTTCCCACATAATGCCGCTTTCGGTGGACCAAACAAATAGAAATCAGAGGTTTCTAAATCAAGGCTATAAGAGATGAGGCAGTGCCTTCCAGCTCATTTTATCAATGGTTTCATGCCTTAATTGAGCAATATGATGAAATGTCTTGTTTTGGTAAAGAATCATGTCTCTCCGCTGAGATCTACAACATTTCTCTCTCATGGCTGGCTTCAAAAGCATATCTGGGTAGTACTAGCTGTTAATTGTATGCTTTTTCTTGAGATAATTGCAATATACTGCACATTCAATAAGCCAGCCAAAATGGTGTTCAGCAGACACTTGATTCTTAACAAACTTTGAACTCTTGTACCCACTTATAAGAATTTCCATGGTTCATACAGTTCTTCTAAAGTGTACATTAGCTGGATTTACCCCTTTAGCAATCAAAATGTGAATCCCAGAACTTTGTTCAAACAATGGAATTTTCAAGAACTGACATTTTTGAAGTTAATTTTAAGTGTATAACCAGAGAAATATTGATTAATCAGCTGATTAGAACTCTTCCCAGTGATGCTAACTTAAGATCCCTAATTAATCTAATTTGAATTCCCACACCAATTTGTCTCTTCAGTTATTGAATGACCATACGTTTGTGCCACTATGAGAGAAGTTTGCTGCAACATTTTACTTCAGACAGTATATTCATGGTTTCTTCTCATAGTGTCACAGCTTCCCCTCCAGGATTTCAAAATGGCTCTTAAAATAGCATTGGGTGTTGAAACTCACTCAGCTGAATAATGAAATTTGATGTTATTCAAAAGAAGTGTGGTGGCATTGGGTACACCTACTGATTTTTTTCCCCTTCCAAGCAGTATGTTGATATAGATTTGGTTTTTTTAGAACATGGTAAAAATATAATGTTGACAAATATATCACAAGTAAAATTATGCTAACAGCACATTAAACTTCCTTGTCTTCCTGAAAATGCTTCCCAATGTTTAGGTTAGTTTTGCATGTTGCACATCTTTTGCAAAACGAAGTATTAGTTATTTGAACTAGTTAGTTGCTACTTTTATGTTATATTTTAATTCTGAAGGTCAATAGAATTTTTTTAGTTTTTTACATTTTATGAACTTTTTAGGTTTGAAAGTTGAGGATATAGACTCTGTTCAACTCATTGGAGGCTCTACTCGAATTCCAGCTGTAAAGGCATTAGTACAAAAAGTTTTCAAAAAAGAACCTAGTACTACATTAAATCAAGATGAAGCTGTCGCTAGAGGCGCTGCACTTCAGGTAAACATAAGCATTAAATTAAAATCTGCTCAACAGGTTTTAACATACTTTTGATATTGGTTGTGTATGTCATTTTTTTTGTCTGCTAATGTGGTATTTTTATGTATAAAGAATAGTTTCATTTACTTGTGTAAACATGTTGCTGTGTAATATGAATATTAATTAAGACCAACAAAATCGTAAGATATTTAATAATTATGCAGATTGATATGGTTTCAGTAGATCTGCTTTCAGTTACTCCCCAATAGTTCAGCTTGCCAGGTTCCTGAAATGTTCAACCAGGACATCAGAATGCCCCCCCCCCCCCTCGTGTCACGAGTAGTCAGAAGTGTACACACCCTTGGCTGGCTTTTAGAGTATGTTATAGAGCAGTTCATTATCAATGCTTTGAATAGATGGTTACTAATTATGAACTTAAAACAAGAGTGACAAGAAACTAAGCAGATAAACATAAAAATTTACTTCTAAAATGTTAAGATTTACTAGTTATTTTAGTAACAAGAAATACTTTGAATGAAGAATAAAAAATTGAACTATATTTACATATACTTTTTCATTGGCAGAGATGTTTTATAGAAAGTCTTTTTTGACTTTAATCTTGTTGTATAAATCGCCATAAGCTAATCCAATATAAATTTTTTAAGTCAATGTTACAAATAACAAAGTATTTATACACTAGATAATTCGCAGTACAATTGGCTCCATTCTGAAGTAAGTGGTTCTCGTGGAAAGGTGCATTAAAACATATCTCTTCGATTCGTGTTGTCACCATAATGCGAACTTTTTCAATTGCTTCCAGCATGCGCATGGACTGGGACTGACATATGTGGATCACCATCGACACTTTTGTGCCTGTCCCGAAAGTGTTTAAGCCAATCAAAAGTTCAAGTGAACTTGCTTCAACATTTTGTATGTTTCTGCAGCTGTCTTGCTCAATTTGAAGCAAAATTTAATAATAATTATTTGCCTCATTTCCACTTCAACGACAGGAATTTGAGAGCTACTTTTTAAAATGTGCTTTTCCATGAGAACCACTTGCATTAGAATGACGCAGATTGCACTGCACATGTGCAAGAAAACGCTCTTCAATATGCAATCATTAGCACCATTTTTCGGCTTTTCGTTCTCCTATGGTAACGTCAGTTCTGGAAATAAAGAGCGAGACCTTGTAGTTTAATTTCTTAGAATATGCTTTTGAAACATTAGTTTTCTCCCCAAAATTAGAGTTCTACATTAATATTCAGACCTTCGTAACTACTGCCCCAAAAGATATAATTTTGCCTTTAAGAAGTAAATCTTTTGACTTGTGCAACTCGACCTCCCCCCCCCCTTCCAAACTCTGTCTTGAAAAAGTTTTGTTTAAGCTTGTTTTAAGATTTTTTTTTAATTCTAAAAATTATTGACTTATGTTTTATTTTTCCCTCAATTTTCTATATTATTCAGTTTCTACAGATATTTTTTAATTGGAATTTTCAAGGTGAGATATGATAATATAATTCAATAGCCATCAATAAAAATTAAAATTTCTTTAAAAATTTTATAAATTAACCACATGTTTATATTATACTACTCATACAAATAAGAAGATAATGTATCATGCCCATCGAATATAAAAATTTGTAATATGTGTCAGATCTGTAACATTTGCATCATACCTGTAACAGTCTAATACATCCCCCTCCCCTAAAATGGGTTTAAATGTTCACTTTGAAATTTCTCTTAATTAAAAAAAAATCTGTTACAGATATGTTGTTAAACTACCCTATTAACTAAAATTTCTGATCATGATCAAATTGCCACTTTTCCTGATATTCGCCGGCAGATCTTCAGGAAGAAGTGTCACATGTAACAATGCAGCTGTGAAAAATAGGACTGAAACCAATGATATATGCTTACTCCCCCTTATTTAATTTATTTTTCTTTGATGAAAATATCGGGGATATTAATGTTCCTATACAAATATCGATATTTGTATTGCTACTTTATTATGCATATAGAATTTTATTTTCACAGTTAAGTGGCAACTCTGATTTTGTTCTCTGAATTGTGATGTATTTGATTGTATCTAGTTCTTAAAATGATTTGTGAAGTTTAGAGTTGGTTTTTCTTCTCTGGATTTTGTTACGTTTTAGATCATCAAAAAGTACACCTCAATTATTTTTTTTTTCATATTTAGAAAGGGTTTTGCTTTCATTGCCCAAGTCTCCACTAAATAGCTAAGAATGGGTCTGATTAAGCATTTGTAATTTAGAACCTTCATTTTTCTGCTGATGAAGTTAGAGTTCAAGTACTTTTGCTAACATCTCAAACTAATCACTGCAAGTTGAAGCATAACAAACTACCAGTCCACTTTTCTTATTGTGGTGACTAATAGCATCTATCATATGTGTATAATTTGTTGAACCATTCATGATGCTTTGTAATTTTAGGCCTTCATTTTGGCCATCAAGTGCACTTTTGTGAGTAGTGACCTGGAAGAACAGACCCCCCCCCCCCTCAATACAAGTGACTTTTTGTAAATCTGCTTCAAAGCTGAACTTGTATTTCTCCTTTGGCAAGCTGAGCAGTATATTTATTTTGGATTTTATTAATTAGCTATCAAACCTATGACAAAGTTCAATGTGTTATGCAAATTTCATCAAATTGTCACAACAATACTATGTCCAAGCTTATCAGAATACAAAGAGTGAACATGGAATATAATGTTTGCTGTAATTCTAAGTATATTAAGTGTTTTTTAAATCATTTCTCAATTCCACTATAAATGTCAAATATTTGAAGGATCACTAACTATGAGTATGTTAGTATAATTAACAGAGACAATGTGCAAGTTTCACATATTATCTTAATATCTTTTTTACAGTGTGCTATGTTATCACCTACTTTTAAAGTGAGAGATTTCTCAATAACAGATGTCCAACCCTATGCTATAAAACTTGCTTGGAAAGCTGCAAAATCTGAAGACAGGTTTGATTTTTTTTAAAGATTTCCATTTGATTTCTTTTTATTTTTCATTGTTCTTATTGGAGCATTGTGTTGTGTTACTCTTTTTTTTTTTCACATGTACAGTCGAACCCCATTATAGTGAACCCAGGATGTAACAATCTTCTGGTTGTAGTGAACCTTCTAAGTAGTCCTTAGTAAAGCCCTATGTTGGTAATGTATTTTCGAATGCTTGTAATGATCACTAATAGCGATCCAAAAATTTCTAAAAGTTTCAGCTTTTCATAGCACTTGTTCCAGCTACATTATTTGCCAATTTTTTTCTGATTATTTTTCACCAAAACGCTACGGTCCTTACTACATTCCTCACCTATTGTTCCTTTGAGTCTACTGTGAACTTCAAACTGATCATGGCTAAGTTAGGCAAACCAAATATTTTTCAGTTGAGGATTAAGTTAAACTTATTTTGAAATTGGAACGAAGCACTATTCTCAATTTGCAAGAATTCTTTTCTAAATTTATTGTTGCCACTACGTAGCACAATTGTAATTCTAAGGTAGCTCATAATGTTTTAAGCATTTTTGTTTATGATAGAAACTAGAGATAGTTATAGATTTGCTTACAATAGTTGACAGAAAATTAAACGAAATGTACATGAAATGTAAATTTTTGCAACCAAAAATATCATCTTTCATCCTGTACTGTGGGTAAATGAAAAGATACATTTCTACAGTTTTTGCACATTTTTTAAAATATCCGATGTAGTGAACTCCCCTGGCAATCTCTTAAGCCAGTTTGCTGAGTGTTCATTGTAGAGGGGTTTGACTGTATGTACTTAAGGAGTAATCTTTAAATCTCGGTTTGTATATTTTTGTCTCTTGTCTCACTATTTGGGATAATCCTTCCTTCCTCTTGTGCATCTTTTTTTGCAGTCTTTTATTTCATGTGTGTATGAAAATGAAATACATGCAAACAAATCTAGTCGTTGTCACAAAGTAATGACATGAAGTTACTAGCAGAACTTCTTACTGGAATGTCAGAAATACAAAATTCACCTATCTACAAGTTCACTGGTGCCTGCCAGTTTTTTCTTCTAAGAGCTTTGAACTATTAATTTTCTTTTAACCACAAAGAGTACATGCCACATACTTTTTTTTTTTTTTTTTGATTTTAAAAACAATGTGTATAATACGATGTGTGTCATTTTTTAATTTATTAAAATTTTGTATTAGAAATTTTTTAAAACAATTTTTATAATATTAATGTTAATAAATTATTTTCTTCTATTCTTGCATTTTGACCGACTAGAAACATAAATAAATTGTAGCTCTTATGTTACACATCAAACTATTAATAATTGAAGAGTTAACTTTCAAAACAGATTCTATCCATTTTTTTTTAAACATATTTTTTTTTTGTTTTCAGAATCTCTAATGTAAGCCCTATCGACCCATTCATTTCTTTCTGCTCAAAATGTTTTATATCTACTGTAATTGCGTAAACATTAGTTTTACCACCTAAGCTGTGTATATCCATCCCCTTATTTCTCTCTAGGTCTTTAATAGCAAAGTAGAACGTATCCCTTAATTGCCAGTAATCACTCATTCACTTTCATATCAAAAGGGCACATATTCAAATTTAAATTTGCCGCTTCTAATTCAAAAGTAGTTCACTAATAAAATAGCGGACCAAAGCACTGGCTAAGCATTTCCAATCAATCTTGATTCTGTCTGTATTAAGAGATTGCAGCGCCTTGCGCAATGTGAAAGTCTGTTGTCAGTTAGGCAAGCACAACCTCAAATTGTGATTAGTTATAATAAAATTTGTGATCTATTAATGCCTACAATGTTGTTATTTGAATTGGCTTGGGTGGTTTTATTGTTCATACTTAATTTTAATTAGATCAAAGATCTTTTTTTGAAATGTTCAGTGAAAAAAATAAAGTAAGAAGGAAGGAATAAAGTGGAGTGTAAAAAATTGATATTGAAAAATGTTGAATATTTTTTTTCAATCAGATTAAGTTTATTTTTGAAGAAAATATATTTTTTGCAAAAGGGATGATATCCACTATTTTATACCAAAAAGGAATATATCCAAAATAAAATAGGCTATTTAGGTCTGATAAAATTGAGAGAAAATTCCTTGACTGATGCTAATACTTACTTGTTATTCTATCAAAACATAGTGATAGTTACTGTATGTGCATAAAATGTTTTTTTCTTATTGCCAAAAAAAATATAAAACTGGATATAATCCGTTACTAAAGTAAACTCAATTCACTTTTTCAATATTCTGATCTAAGTGTCCAATCTCAGTTGGCGCTGAAAAAAGTAGGATTTGGTGCCATTTGCAAAAAAACATTTTTAGTATTTGAACTTTTAATGTGAAGAGTAAAAATAGTTGCCATTCAAAGCATTTTTATGATAATGTATTCAGTTTCTGTTATGTTTTACTTCCCTGTACATGAAGGATACATATTAAGCTCATTGCTGGAAATACAAAGCCATGGTTTTATGTTCACTTTAGACTTATTATTTTCTATTTAAAATAAGTTCAAAGCAAAAAATACTGAACAATAAAGGAGAATTTTAAGGACAGCAGCACATAATGATTGTAATTGATGCCCTGCTTTGAATAAAATTTATCTAAACTAGTATGTTGTACATAAAAATCTTGCAAAGGTTTTTTTTTATCGTAACTGCAACTATTTTTTCTACCGTTCAAAGCATTTAATGTAAAAACAATATTTTATGCCTTAGTTAATTCTTGGGGTTTTTTTAAAAAAAGGCAATTTGAATTTTGCTTCTACTATTTTTGCTTACTTTTCATGTATGGTTTTTTTTCTTTTTCCCCCTCATGACTGAAATGTATCAAGTTCTTCCAATGTTTTCAATTTAAAAATGTACTCAATGTATTTCAAATAAAAAAAATCGTGATTTTTTTTTCTCCTAGTGAAATGGAAGTGTTTCCTTACTTACATCCTGTACCTTTTTCCAAGCTGTTAACTTTTTATCGTTCTGAGCCATTCACCGTTGAAGCATCTTATGTAATGAAAGATGAAAAACCTAACTTCACTAGTCGTGCAGAAATAGGTATAGTTGATTTTTTTTTAAAGTGTTCACTTAATAGTACACAGTTTACTAAATAGTAAACAAATTTTGCATGAACTGAGCTAAATTGTATATATTACATCACTTTTATTCAAGAAAAATGTTTATGCATGATTACTTGAAGAAATAGAACTGTATAAAGTGCCTGAGTGTGTGCATATGTATATAAATTACAGTAAAGCATTATTTATATGGTTTAAAGGAACTGTATGAAAAATGCGTACAGTGGCTCGCAAAAGTGTTCATACACTCACCATTTTCAATGAAATAGGCATCTATTCATTAATTAGAATAAATATTTTGGAATATGGATTTATTTATATCTGTGATCTGTTTTAAACATACTATATGAAAAAATTTTAATCATATAATAGAACTTTATTTTTAAGAAATCAGTATTCAAAAAGTGCAAAAAAGCTTTATTCAATTTTCTTCAAAATCTACAAATTAGTAAATTACGAAGGTTTAAAATCTGGGCCAATTGTGCCAAACTGCGCCAAATTTCAGTATCTGATTCGACCAAATTTTCTTATAATGCAACTGTTATTGTGTGCTGTGCTTTAAGTTTCAATCCTTTTGCATCCTGTAAATTTTTCAATGCTTTTGAAAAATGGAAGTTATTATTACCTACGTTACTTTAAATTAGCTTATTTTATTTCTTATTTTCTTTCAATATCGACCAAATTCGCGATTTTCGCGTCGAACTGCGCCAAAAAATGCGAATTTATTATCCAAATACATTCACTACAAGAAAAAATCAGCAGTTGCATTCATTTTTTGTCATTGAAAGCTAAAAAGGAGAAAATAAGCAAAAGAGAGGAAAATAATTCTTCACATTCGCCGAAAATTGCGTGCTGTGCTTTTAAGTTTCAATCGTTTTGCATCCTGTAAATTTTTCAATCCTTTTGAAAAATGGAAGTTATTTTAACCTACGTTACTTTAAATTAGCTTATTTTATTTCGTATTTTAATAAATATTTCGTGTTTTGAATAAAATTAAGATGCACTTGTGCAGAAGTGCTTAAGAGCTCAAAAAAACCTTATTATTTTTTTATCTATAATTAAAGCTGTTTAATCTCTACCAAACATACATGCATCTATTTCTTTTAAAATATTTTTAAAAAAAAAGTATTTTCTTTAGAACACATTATCTACTAGCTGCCATGCATAACACGCATCTATTTTTAAATTACAAAACAATGTATAGTTTATTTAACATTATCTACCGGTTATTATTGATGTTTAGTAGGAAAAGTTCCTCTGTTATGAGGTGAAGATTAAACAAATCAATAGTGACGCACTGATGTTGAGTGAAGTTAAATAAAGTACAAATAGATGGTCACGGCAACTAATGTTTAAAGGTGCTCGTGAATAGGTACTTAAAAAACACTTGGCTGTTGTAGAACTGCTTTTACATGGAGAATTTGAGAGGTTATGAAGGCACATGTTAGCACAAGGAATGCAGAACCACTAGTGTTGCTTCTTGAGCAGAGATATAGAACTGCTTGGTATACATATCTGAGTGCTTGGGAATGCTCTCTAGTAGAATATGTCAAAATATGTTGAAAACAATGAGCCCTGAAGGTTGACACAGGACGTTGTATCTTTTTATACGTTTGGGCCAAAGAAGGACCCTAAGGTCAAAGTAGCCCGCGTTACCGTATATATTGTACTGAAAAGGGAAAAAAAATACTTTTCAATTAGATTCTTGACCTTCCAACTCTAGTGGAAAAATGGCTTCTCTCAAACAATTAAAAATAGGATGAGTTTAATAGAACAAATAGCTCTGTCTATTAGTGGCATCTAAAATAATTTTATGCAAATACTTTTCCATATTTTGTTAGTGGCCCATTCATCCCCATGGCCCATTCATTACCACTTTCCCCTACTAATAATTAATCATCCTTGAATTTGAAGTTTGACAGAAAAATCTTAATATTACTACACATCTCGAGCAGTTTCAGGACCTGCATAGCACCTGAAAAGTATTTATTTTGCCCATTGTCTTATAGAGCTGACCACAGTTTTGAAGTCCGTTATACATTGCCAGCTGTGAGGTGGGCTAAGCAGCTGTAACGTTTTAATTGTTTTTTCCTCTTTGTCAAAAGGGGGTGTGACGTTATCTATCATTGGAAAACTGAGAAACCAATATATATTAAATGGTGTATGTCACATTTGAATTTTGTTGATCGTTATTTTATGTAATTAAGTACGAGATTTTATGTTACTTGTTAGTCAAAAGGTTAATATAAAAGTATTACTGCTACTGTTTTAAAAAACTTTTTTAGAAAAGGTTTTGCACCTATATTTTATTGGGAATTCCAAATAATATTATCAATTCTTTATGTTTATTTTGATACATTTGGCTTTAATTAAATCCCAGTTTTCATTTATCTTGCTAAGTCACAAATGCTAATTCAATGATTGTAACATATTTCCTGATCTTAGACACATGTGTGCCTTGTGTCATGAAATGACGAAGTTCTTTTTTCATTTGATTGGCCACCATTCTAACATCGGGAAATGCGCATCTCCAATGCATGTCTAGAAATCCATGCAAATGACTCTGACTGACTATATATATTGTTTTGGTAGCTCAGATGCTCTTTTTAAGGTGCTGTATTTTTAGAGGTCTAGTCTCTGCCCATGCATAAATAGCATATGTTAATCATGACGTCATCGCTTGGATGCATCGTAACGAACGCTAGCAACTTACGCACTTACCGTACGTACGGTAAATGTCGTAGTCTCTGCCCAAAAGACTTCTTCGGTTGAATGTGTAACTTAAATACTTTTCGGAAAAAAATTCTCTTTCCCAAAATTTTTAAATTAAAAAAAAATTGAGAATAGGGTCATATTATAAAAAAGAGCATGATTTTTACTGTATTTTAGTGAATAGGGCCAAAAATTTTCAGAGTGGGACTACAACAAAATTTTAAAAAGTACACTATTTTAAAATTATTGGAATAAAAAAATGTTTAACTTACAAATCAGAGATGAAAGATAATGAAATTATCTTTAAAATGCACTATTGTACAGCTCTGTAGCTCAAAAAAAAAAAAATAAAAAAAATTAAACTTAAGTTATAACTAGTGATGTGCTGGATCGTTAAAAGTTCAGATCTGCGGATAGGGATCACTAGTGTCTAGATCCGTGAGAACTTCTTGTGGGTCAGTACACGCCATAAACTGAAAGCAGATAAATTTTAAATTGTGGGAGCAACAAAGAAATTGCTATTACTTGCAAGCTTAAAGGTTTAACATTGAACTCAAATTTTTCTTTTATGCAAACAAGACTATAACTCCTACTTGGAAATTCCTAACAAATATTAAACGCAGAAAACTTCATTCTTTCATCTAGTGCCAATATTTAAATGCCCATATATAAGATCTCACTGTTAAAACTGCAAAAAAACAATAAGTTGGTTTTTAATTAATATCTTCATTAATTCATAGGTGTCCACCAAGGGAAGGTCAGACCACAGCATTGAAAATTTTAGGAGGGGTTGTTTTCAGGGGTATTTTTCTCTGTTGTATTTGGGGAAGAGCTGGACACCCCTGGGTAATTAGTGTTACAAAGACGAGGACCAAGCTAAGAACACAAGGGTCAAGTCACCTTTTGAGTAAAAAAGAATGAACAAAATTGTTTCATCTGTGGGTTGTGGGGTAGGGAGCTACGATTCCACAAACACTCACAAATATACATGTCAAACTTATCTCTTTCCTAACAGAGTGGGGGGTTAAAAATTAACGTTTTTAATTTCTGAAATGATACCTTATTTAACAAAATGAAAACACCTAACTTACATAGAATTTAAGTGTTTCATGCCTATCTATATTTAGAACTTAAATATGTGTTGAAATTTAGGAATATAAAAGATTTGTTTAAGATCCGTAAAAAACAGAAGGATACAAATCTTTATCTTCCCTGGGATATTTGGCATAACAATAGTCAGGAATTTTTAAAGCCAATTTTTTGAAAAAATTATCCTACAATATTTGTTTCAACTGTTCTGAGCCCACTCTGAACATTTAGGATGCATTCATTATAATACATTACAAAAAAAAAACTGAATTTTTGAGACACAATGTCAAAATTTTAAATTGAAAAAATATTTTTACCTGAAATATTTGTGTTGTTACACTTCAAAGTAAGGCACATGCAGTTTTCTTTAAAATGAGCTATTATGCAACTCTGAAGCTCCCATAGAACTTGAGTTAGGTATAACATTTCAAAACACTGCCCAGAAAATAGTGTTTAACAAACTCAGACATTAGTTACTGATCAATTGTGTAAGATAGATTTTTTTTTATATACATTTGAGGTGTCAGACAGTAGTAGGATTTCGCAAAGTTCCTTGAAAATCTGAAACGATCAGCTTGAGAATTTTGTTTATTTTATTGCTTGATTTAAAATGGAATGACCCACTTACCTGTCGGAAAATAATTATTCTGTACGAACAAAATCAACAGTAAATTTCGTAGGGCCATCTTGCATGATCTTTTACTTCACTCTTATCAATAAATATAAATAAATGCTAAGAATTAAAAATGATGTTGTGTTTGTAGAACAATGACGAAGAATGTACTC